>NC_069506.1:219992324-220292324 GCF_027579735.1 Bombina bombina
CTGTGCGGTATGGTGCTCATCGCCCCACAATATCGCACACACAAGGTGGCTTTTTCAAAACTCGTAATGGCAGCACTATGGAGGGTGAAATAACGCAACTTTTGTTGCGTTCGTTTCGCACCCTCTATAGCGCAAAACTTGTAATCTAGGTATCTGTCTTTTGTCTGCACAGACATCACACCTCATTTTATCTTTCAACATGTATCTCACTTTCTATTTCTCTGTTTGCCGTATCTCTCTGTTTTGCTCACCAATGACATTTCTTCTCCCTCTCCATGGTCCTGATCCCTTCTTTGTTGTCTATGGGGGTCGACTGACCTGTGACCCCTCCCTAGCTCTCCATGCTGTAAATGACACGTTGTGTCCCAGACTCTCAGCTTGTGTCCCTCTGTCAGGCGCCAAGTGACGGACAGCTTCGCCCATCGCTCAAATTGCACATGGGCTATGAGCGGGAGGGAGCCCTGGGGGGAAGGGTCCCTGGGGAGGTGAGAGAGGAGGGGTAGCCCAGAAGCTTATGTGTAAAGTCAAGGTCTGCAAATACTAACTAGGGATGGAGATGGGATATATAAGATAGATAGACAGACAGACATATAAGATAGAGAGAGAGAGACAGACAGATACACAGACAGATAAATAGATAGATGATAGATAGATGATAGATAGATAGATAGATAGATAGAGAGAGATAGAGAGACAGATAAGATGAATAGAGATATATTAAGATAGATAGATAGATAGACTGTAGATGATAGAGAGATAGAAAGAGAGAGATAGATAGATAAATAGATAGATACAGATAGATCGATAGATAGATAGATAGATAGATAGATAGATAGATAGAGATATATAGGTAGACAGATAAGATAGATAGATAGATAGATAGATATAGATAGATAAATAGACACTGGCAGATAATGTGAGAGAGACATCTAGGGGTAGAGCAGAGACAAGTGAACAGAGAAAAAATAGAATATAAAAGAGGGCAATTCACAGAACAGTCACTATTTACTCAAAAGCTAGAATGAAATGTGAAGAATGATTTTATATGAGGTGATTGAGGAAAGGGTAAAGGAACAGTTTATATATAGTGAAATGTAAGTAAGGATGAATACAGAGATATAATGGCACATGACATACCAGACTTGTGGGAAAACAGACAGGCTCATACATTAAGTGTGTAGTAGCACAAAGACAAATGTGACCATTAGAACCATTTCTCTATTTCACATGGTACAAACTCATCAATCAGGATTTACTGCCATACCAGCATTGTTATATTGATTTTTCTCTTACCCCACCATTTTGCCTCTTTTCACAGCTTACAACTTGTGTTTTTCCCTAATACAATATCCCTGTTATTCTAGATTAAGCCCCTATACCAGCTTCATATTACTCCTCTTGTACCTCCATATAACTCATCATGCTTGTTTATATTATTGTTAAGTGCTTCGTTTTGTATATAATATTGTTTAAAATGGAAATAACAAGAAACTATAAAAGTACAGACCACTTTGAAATGCTATGGGCCAGATTACAGAGTGCAACTGTTTGCGCCCTAGCTATAAGGGGTTTATCGTGGGTATTTGCGCCGTTCGGGTTTACTGTTGGTATTACGAGTTGAAAGTAAAATGGAACGCTTAAGCGCAATCAAGATTTACGCTAGAATGATTACCGTTACTTCAGAGTTCTGGTTAACTGTTTCGCAAAACAAAAAAGTGTCACAAAACACATCAAAAATACATAACAAATAATAGTTACACTTTAATAACACATAATAACACTATCTAATAAAAAATATATTGCACACAAAAGTTATAAGGGCACAAAGATATGAAAAAAGGCATGCAAAGGGCTTTAACATTGAGATACGTACATATATATATTGAAAGATGTATATGTATATAATGTATATGTGTGTGTGTCTAGACATATATACATATGTATTTATATATTTTTATGTGTATATACTGTATGTATATGTTGACATTTATAAGTGCATTGGAGCCCTTTGCAGTCAAATAGATGAACACATAGCAGAATATGTTCTATGTATTTCTAAATATATATTCCTATATATATATATATATATATATATATACTGAAAAAGGGGCAACCAGACGTGGACTCCTTGCTCAGTGTGCTTAGAGGAATATGGCTACACCTCACTGACGAGGCCCAATGAAGGCTGAAACGATCGTCTGGAGTTGCTGTGTTCCTTGTTCGGAGAGGAATTGATTGGTATTTCGGTGCTGGACTGACCGTAATAGGCGGGATCAGACTGATATACTACAGGAAAGTTCTACTCTGTGAAAAGCATTACTGGGCTAAAAGAAGTCGCACCCAGGTGGTAAATCGGCATAGAACAGCCTATATATCTGCATGTATCTCTGCCTATCATTTTTTAATTTTACCTGTCACTACAATCGAAGCTAGAATCGAAGCTAGAAATTAATAACATTTTAATGTATACATATGTATACACAAAAGTTTTATATATATATATATATATATATATATATATATATATATATATATATATACTAAAAAAAACGATTTAATATAAAAATAAATACAAGCAACTTTCAAAACCAAGACCCGCATCCCCATACAATATAGATGTATATACCTGGACATCCACTCAAGATAGTCCAAGAGAGTTCATTACACATTCTCTCTAGTCCTTTAGAAGTTTAGAAAATTAACCATTAATGTCCTTTGGGGAATTTTGAAGGTTTAGAATACACCTCATGGAGGTCCTTGAAAACATATACTAACCCAGTCATGGACACACCTGTATATTTCATGTTTAGTGTCATTCCTTCACATCAACTATTCAAGTGCTGTAAGTCTAAGTCTATAAGGCCTATTTATCAACGGTCTTGCAGACCTGATCCGACAGTGGAGATCAGGTCCGCAAGACCTCGCTGAATGCGGAGAGGAATACACTCTCCGTATTCAGCATTGCACCAGCAGCTCACAAGAGCTGCTGGTGCAACGCCGCCCCCTGCAGACTCGCGGCCAATGGGCCTTTAGCAGGGAGGTGTCAATCAACCCGATCGTACTCGATCGGGTTGAATTGTGGCGATTCCTGTCTGCCTGCTCAGAGCAGGCGGACAAGGTTATGGAGCATCTTCATAACTGCTGTTAACACAGGCCCACAAGCTCCATACGTAGCTTGATAAATGGGCCTCTGTATCTTTAGTTGTTCTCAAATATCTATTCTTGCAGGAGAATAGTTGGAAATTATTCATTTTGCATAGTTTTTGGTCAAGATTTGATTATTAACAATTTTTTCCAAAAGCCATCTAGATTATTATGAACATAAAAACCAGTATGTTTGGTTGGGTGCAATCAATCTCAGAGCTCATGGGAGATGATCTCAAGATCTCTCTCAATCTGATATCATGACATGGGGTTTGTTATATAAACTATTTGAGGGAAACCCAAGTAAGTCTGTTATGGCTGTATATTGCACTCTTACTTGGGTAGATGTTAACTTCAGAGTAATCTCAGCCATTTATATTCTAGGTTTTCAAATTTGCAAAGCAAATTTCCGAGTGGTCATAAGTGCCTTGAGAATGGTCTCTTTGTATGGGAATTTTGTTTCTGGATTGAGAGATAAAATGTCTAGAAATACATTCATGATATCAAAGGAAAACTACAAAATAGCCAAATAATGTTCTAGAAGTAGGGATCATTGAGCATGCATGCCAGATTTGATGGTGGATCAACTGGAAGTTCATGCTAGCATAAATCTTTACCCATCTTTCATCCAGTTTCTCTGCTTCAATTATTAATTCAGATGAGGAAGCAAAACAATTTTGGCTTTGACCTGGCCAAGATGGACCTGCTTTTCATATCTGATGTGTATGGCAGAGCAGAGCTCTACAATCATCTGTCACTTGGTTAATGTTATTAGTAAATCTAAAGAAGCTTGTATTGAAAGCATGGTAGCAAGTGTTAATTTGTAAAGAAAAGTGATTTCCATCTTACAACGGTTCCATAAACAAATAACAGCTGCGGTTAATTATCATTTTTGGGACATTTATGCTGAATGGTGTGAAAGAAAGATTTTGCATTGGATTACAGAATCAGTTCCACAGATATTGTAGCTTGTCGAAGATAGTATTGATATGGGTTTAACTGTTGGCTCTTTCAAAGTTGACTTGGAAAAAAATGTTCCATATGGCTTTGTCCACAATGTAATGAATATCAGAGGTTGGAGATACTTGAGATACCTCTATCTGATTTCTTTATTGCTTAATTCTCAGAATATTAGTTAAGAGATGGGTGTTCTTCACTGTGCCGAAACCCTAAGAAGGACAAGGATGCTTTTTTACATAGGTTTTAATGCGTTATAACCCCTGAATATAATATGGAATTTATTTAACATATTGATCATCCTGGTCTTCATTATTGTCTTCTTGATCCAGAAAGGGCGATAAAGCTTTCAAAGTTTATTTTGGTTTGTGTTTTATGATATTCTTACTGACGATGAGCTCAGGAAGAATGCTCCAACTTATTAGAAGAAAGCTGATTGTGGCTTCATTGTGCATATGGTGTGTTAAAGCCAATACGTCTTGCATACCGTGTTTATCAATCAAGTGTTTAGCTTCTTGGCAAAGAAGTATTTGATAAGATGATTTTGCAGAAAGAGTTTAATCAAACCTATGCTAAGATTTGGCACTCATTACCAGTAGCGGACCTATTCAACAGAGGGCCCTGGTACAAGATTTTTTTGGGCCCCCCGAAGGTAACTCAATAAAAAGCAAAAGTGATAAAATACATTCTGCTCAATATAATGATTTTAAGGATAGATAGATGGACCTGCAACTTGCACTAAAAAAAGGCTTCCCTGCATTAGGATTGTACACATTCTGCATATGCCATATGTATAGACTGGCTGTTATGGGCCCCCGTGAGCTCTTGGGCCCTGGTGCCACTGCACCTGCTGCACCAATGATAGTTCTGCCCCTGCTCATTACCTTCATGCATGAATATGAGATAAAACTAGATTTAAACTTAAGAAAACAATCTACGTCTTCATTTTCAAAGTGAAATAACACGAAGGCCTGCCCAAACACAGTTGTTTCTGAATTGTATGTGTAGTCTGTTGAGTCTGTTTGTTTTTTTCTTAGAATCATGTTTGGGGACAATTTGCTTTCTCTTTCTCTCCCTAAAAAACAGGCCCTAGCTTAGCTATTTTGGAACACAAGCTGAGAGGGGGTGGGTATTTATGAGAGGAGTCCAAAGACTTCTGGGAATTTTTCAAGGGTCAAAGGAAAACATGCTTACCAGTTTCTGAACATATTACTTTGGGTATATAAAAACAAATTCATTTGCCAGGTATTCATATTCAATAGGGGTAAGATTAATTTAAATGTAACTTCTGTAAAAATGTCTCTATGTGTAATTAAATAGCTGTAGTTTCTTTTGATGGCTGTCTGTGTGCTGCCTATCACCATGCTTCTCTAAATTGTCTTTGAAGGCATTGGCCTCTAGTTATCAAGGTCTGTCGGACCTGATCCGACAGTGCGGATCAGGTCCGACAGACCTCGCTGAATATGGCGAGCAATACGCTCGCCGTATTCAGCATTGCACCAGCAGCTCACAAGAGCTGCTGGTGCAATGCCGCCCCCTGCAGACTCGCGGCCAACGGGCCGCCAGCAGGGGGGTGTCAATCAACCCGATAGTGAGCTGCTAGTGCAACGCCGGTGCTGCTGGTGCAACGCCGCCCCCTGCAGACTCGCGGCCAATGGGCCGCCAGCAGGGGGGTGTCAATCAACCCGATCGTACTCGATCGGGTTGATTTCCGGCGATGTCTGTCGCCTGCTCAGAGCAGGCGGACAGGTTATGGAGCGGCGGTCTTTGTAAGCTGCTTCATAACTGCTGTTTCTGGCAAGCCTGCAGGCTCGCCAGAAACACGGGCATCAAGCTCCATTCGGAGCTTGATACATATGCCCCATTGTGTTAGAATCAAAATTTAATTTAGATGATGTAAACTCTCTGAACCATTTTTTGTATTCAGATGTGGCTCTAAAAAATTGTATGCCTGTGCTTTTCATTGGAAGCCAGTGCTTCCTTTTGCAAGGTAATCTCTCATTGGAAGCTTCTTTTTTTTTTTTTTTTCATAAAAGCAAAGTAGAGGATACTATGTTTTTTTGTAAGTTTGGTTTTGTGATTGCAACCAATTATTTAATTGGAAGACAGTCCCTCTGGTAGGAAGGCGATATCATGCAATGCTCTGCATGTGATAGTCCTTTTTCAAAGCAGAGAGTGTGGGAATGAGGCTTCGTGCTGAGACATGGGGAGGTGTGACACGTGTGCATGTAACATGTACACACAAAGTACTTGGTATTTCTGATGATTTTTGTGCTGTGGGAAAGAGATGTCTAGTCTTGACTCCTTAAAGTTTAAATTTTATTACATTCTTCATTCTCCTTACATCACCTATATATATGTTTTTTTTGTATATGCCACTTAGTTTTTTTCTTATTTACTAAAATGTGTCCACTTGTTCTCTCAAAATTATATCTTTATAAGGCATTAAATGGGCACAAATGGTGTAATTATTCCTTTTTATTGTTTTACCTTAGTAAGAATATTTTTTTCTTTCTTTGTGTCATAAGTCTATCTATCTATCTATCTATCTATCTATCTATCTATCTATCTCTATCTATATAAATATCTATATATATATATCGGTGGTGCCGTTTCTGAACCATTAGAATTTCCCTGAGAAAACATTGTATGCAAGCTTGAGTGATGTTTTTTCTTTTTTTTTTCTAGGCCACTGCAGTCTATTAGAAGCAGCTGTCTCAATTAGTAAAACAGCTTGAGCTACGTGAAACAGTAAAACAGAAAAACCTAGTTAATTAAACAAAAACTATAAAAACATTATATTTTCAAATAGCAGATAATCAATACAATGTTGATGAGTGCAGGATATTTTACTTAACCATTAAAGGGACATTAAAGTACAAAATGATGTAATGTGCATTTTATCATTACAATGTTGCATATATCTATGTGTTTAACCCCTGATAAGGTGAGCCAAGGACAAGAGGCATGTGTGCATAGTCACCAATTAGCAGCTAGTGCCTAGTAGTGTATTACTGCTCCTGAGCCTATATAGGTATGCTTTTCAACAAAGGATCCTAAGACAACAAAGTACATTTGATAACAGAAGTAATTTGATAAGGCTTTTAAAATGTCATGCTGTCTCTGAAACATTTATTTTGTTATGTATAAGTTAATAATGTATGAAAATCACAAAACATTTGGATTATCCTAGTTTAGTTAAAGGGCCATTATAGTCAAAACATTACATATTCTAATCAGTTAGTGCATGTCATTTGATGACTATTGACCCTAGTCTGCTGTGTATTTAACCCCCCGCAAAGAGGTTAAATGCACAGTAGATGTTCCGCTCGGTACCCGCGGTGCACTACTGGTCCCGAGATAAACCCGCCGCTGATCCAATCAGCAGAGCAAGTCACATGACTCAGCTGTGCAACTAGCGCTGCTGATTTGATCAGCGGCGGGTTCAGCTCGGGACCCGCAGTGCGGGGGTTGAATACACAGTAGACCAGGTTCGATAGTCAGAAAATGTACATGCGCTAACAGAGTAAGTAATAGTTTCATAGTTTTCAAAATGTGATTTGAGCTATAGGGGTCGATTTATTAAGCAGCAGATGCTGCATTGATGCCCCATCGTTTCTGGTCCGCCAGAAACGGAAGTTAAGAAGCAGCGGTCATAAGATCGCTGCTCCTTAACTTCACCGAAACCTTTTAGGTGGGGGACTGAAATCATCCCAATCCAATATGATCAGGATGATTGACGGCCCCTGCTAGCGGCTGATTGCCCGTGAGTGTGCAGGGTGTGGCATTGCACAAGCATTTAATCAGAAATGCTTGAGCAATGTTAAATGCTGACAGCGTATGCTGTCAGCATTTAGCAAGGACGAGCAGACATGATTTGCTATAGCGATTGCTCGACCTTTGGTAAATCTACCCCATAGTTTTAACTTTGTAATGGACCAAGAAACAATTGTGTTTATTAAGAAGAACACGTATCAAAACTTTAACATTGAAAAAAGCCACCAGGATATGTAAAAAGGGCCAACATGAGAATTCAAGAGGTCAGGGATGTTTTTAGCTTTATAAAAGCCCAAAAATCACTCACAAAGATGTTTCAAATGTTATTTCTGATGGATTGGAATACAGCTGTTGAATTTTGTCAGTGCTAACAATTTTTGAATGGATTTTATGGGTCTCAACTAATAACATGAAAAGACCCCAAAATGCAATATTGTTTCATCAGCTTTTCTTTGGTTATAAGAATGTAGCCTGAGAAAATTCCCATAATTGTGGTCAAACAATATATATTTAACTTTATTTGATTGAAACGTTCTTTAATTACAGAATATGTGTTCTCTAGTGGTCTTCTTGGTGTATTCAATATAAATTACAGTACCATAGTGTCTTAAAACACAATATATTAACCTATACTGGTCTACTTTCTAAGCCTGAGTTTAAACCATAATGTGATTAAGAAGTTGAAGATTTTTAATAGCTTTTTCTTTAATTAAGGTGTTATTTTATGGGAAATAGGTCCAATGCAGATTTAGAAATGAAGAGTAAAATTTGGGAGGCAGAATATGATAAGAGGAGATGAAATTAAGTGAGCAGGATGGAAAAAGAACGGAGACAAAATAAAAAAAATAGATAGCTGTGCAGGTGGAAAGAGTGAGAGGCAAGGGAGCGGTAGGTGAGAGAAATGAAGAAATGGGGAGGGGGTAGGTGGTGGTTTGGAATTGCCAGATAAGTGAAAGAAACAAGAGAGGGAGGTTGGTAACTGACGTGTTCTGTTTTAATAAGCAGTGATTAAGAAGCAAATAAACTGTTAACTGATGCTTAGGAGAAGGGAGTAAGAGACAATGGAAGTGAGACATTAGCTAAAGAGAGGGAGGCACGCGATGAGCGTGGACGTCAAATGGAGACAGTAAATACTGTGAGGCAATTTTTTTTAGTGAAAATAAATTTAGACAGTTGAGTCCAATGGAAAAATAGAGTAACCAAAAAAGGATTTTATATATATATATATATATATATATATACTGTATTTAAAAGAAAGGAGGTAGAAAGGGGAAAAAGTGTCAAAGGATGAGGCAGAGAAGCAGGTTAAAGATCAGACAGAGAATGGTTGACAAGAGAAAGAGAGAGAGTTGGGGTGTAAATATAAAGAGGAGACTGTATAAACGGAAAGAGAGAAGGCAGGAGCGGTGGGGACTGAGGAGGAGAGAGCCGCAGAGGTGTGGGGGGAGAGGAGGAGGCTCAGAGAAGCAATAGTGGATTGTGCAGTGCAGCAGAGAGCCCCCCACCCCCTCCCGAGCCCCTCGTCACCGATCGATACAAGACTAAGCAATAAAGCATTTTCATTGTCAGATGCCCTGCATATAGTGACTAGTGTGAGAGCCGCTGCACAGCCCCCCTCTACCTAATCTGAGCTGGAGAGCTCTGCAGCTTCAACCCCCCACCTACAGGCCTTGCTCACCCCCCCAGAATTGTACACCCCCCACACCCCAGAGCCTCCACCTTCCGACTCTTCAATAATTCACAGCTAGCACCTTTTTATTACTGTATGGAAAGGCTTCTTCCACCTTTCATTTGCCTTCCCCTTTTAGCTGTCTTCCCTGTCTATCTCTCCTACACCTTTATTTTTTTAACTTGCCCACTTTCTCTTTTTTATCCCAATATTCTTCCCCTCCCTATCTTTTCTTCACCTTCTGTCTTCTTTTATTGTCTTCTCATTTTTTTTTATCACTCCCTAAAATTCATTTTACCCAGCTTGTTAGACTTTTACCTTATATTTTACTACTTCATTTTTTTCATAGTTTGGAAATTAAAGAGAAATATTTTTTTGCAAAAAAAAAACAACAACAAAAAACAATGACCATAAACACATTCTTATTTTCATAATAATTCTGCCAGATTTCATTTTAATGTATCACTAGATTTCTGAAATATTTGCAGGGAATAATACTAGTAGGTGCTACAAACAGTTCTGTTTATTGAGTAATTGAAAAATTAACTGTTTGTTTGGTGTTGCTTAAAGGGACACTGAACCCAAATTTTTTTCTTTCGTGATTCAGATAGAGCATGGAATTTTGTAGGCACCTTTCTAATTTACTCCTATTATCAAATTTTCTTCATTATCTTGGTATCTTTATTTGAAAAGCAAGAATGGGTTGTTATTGCTGATTGGTGGATTAATTTAACCGACCAATAAACAAGTGCTATCCACGGTACTGAACCAGAAAATAGCTTAGATGCCTTCTTTTTCAAATAAAGATAGCAGGAGAACGAAGAGAAATTGATAATAGGAGTCAATTAGAAAGTTGCTTAAAATTGCATGCTCTATCTGAATCACGAAAGAAAAAATTTGGGTTCAGTGTCCCTTTAAGTCGATAGTTACAACACCAAAACCAGACAACAACCTGATTAACTGTGTTTGTGTATAATATTCAGGTGTTGGTTAAGTTGTTTCACCCGAACCCCAAAAGTCAGTGAAGCAAAGGCTAAAATAAGACCTTTCCAATTCTAAAAGCAATTTAGGATTAAGCTGTGTCCCAACCTCCTCATAGTCTCCAAATATACTATTAGGAGAAAAATCACTGTGCAGGGGGGAAAAACACACCACTGTATTACTGTAAACATCTAGTTGCAGCAGCAAAATATCTAGCACAATGCAGAACCTATAGGAAACTACAAAGCAATATACAGAAATCACAATAAAGAGATACATTCAGCAATCGTACTGTAGAGCAAGCACAGAGATTATACAGAAGACGGTGACCAATATATAGTAATCAGACTAAACTGCGACATACAGAAGCTACAATACAGATCACACAGCCACACACACAGGTAGAACTGTCTACTGATATTACACCATACAGCAATTAATGGAGAGGTCACACTAGAGTGTGAGATACAGATATCATTCAACAGAGCAAATGTAGATATCTAACTACAGAGTGATATGCAGATATCATGCCACAGAGCTATCTACAAAAATCCTACTAAAGGGTGTTATATATAATCCACACTGGGGAGATATATATACAGCTATCATGCTACTAAGCAGTGTACAGAGACTAGTGCTATATAGAAATAACCATGAAGATTAATATACAGAAATCACAATATAGATTATCGCTGCATCACATGCACGTAACACAATGCTGAACTGCTTTCTAGTATCAAACTGTGGAGCAATTTGCAGAAATTATAGTGCATAATAATATGACTGCAAATCAATATACACATATTACACTGCAGATCAATATAGTGACATACACTGCAAGTAAATAATGAGAAATCCCACTGTAGAGTAATATACAGGAAAAGGTGTTATACAGGAAATTAACATACAACTGGAAGCCTCTGAGCAGTATTTTAATGTCACAACACAAAGTAATATAATGAAATGACACTGCTAAGCAATATAGATACATATACAGTAAAGAGCAATACACCACTGCAGCAATGCCTAGTAATGTACAAATATGACACCACAACCAGGTATATATTTATTTAAATGCCATTCTGCGCAGCAAGACTGAGCCTTTATACTCTAGAAATACTAATTCTCATAAACTCAGCTATGTATATACACTGTATTGCAGATGAATTCACAGCTGTTAGACAGCAGTATTATGTAGATTACACCATGAAAAGAATATATGTAGCTGTGGTATGTAGATCAATATACAATGTTCAAAATACGAACATAAATAGTAATTACATGCACTACCTTATACCACAGCAAAGCTATTATTAGAATACATTTCACTAGTGAACCTAATCAGCACACTATAAACACCTAATCAGCACACTATAAACTATCATACATGAATACTATCTTATATGGAATTTTGCCACACAACCAAAATACAAACTCCACACCATGCAATAAACCTGATGAACACATGAAAAGTAAATATATATATGTATATATATATATATATATATATATATATATATATATATATATATATATATATATATATATATATATATATATATATATATCCGTACACATTGCTGAGTGTTTGGGCACTAGTATATCAGCACACATAGCTGAGTGTATGGGCGCTAGTATATCAGCACACATAGCTGAGTGTATCGGCACTAGTATGTCAGCATACATAGCTGAGTGTATGGGCACTAGTATATTAGCACACATAGCTAAGTGTATGGGCACTAGTATATCAGCACACATAGCTGAGTGTATAAGCACTAGTATATCAGTACACATAGCTGAGTGTATAAGCACTAGTATATCAGTACACATAGCTGAGTGTATGGGCACTAGTATATCAGCACACATAGCTGAGTGTATCGGCACTAGTATGTCAGCATACATAGCTGAGTGTATCGGCACTAGTATATCAGCACACATAGCTGAGTGTATGGGCACTAGTATATCAGCACACATAGCTGAGTGTATGGGCACTAGTATATCAGCACACATAGCTGAGTGTATCGGCACTAGTATGTCAGCATACATAGCTGAGTGTATCGGCACTAGTATATCAGCACACATAGCTGAGTGTATGGGCACTAGTATATCAGCACACATAGCTTAGTGTATGGGCACTAGTATATAAGTACACATTGCTGAGTGTATGGGCACTAGTATATCAGCACACATAGCTGAGTATATGGGCACTAGTATATCAGCACACATAGCTGAGTGTATGAGCACTAGTATATCAGCACACATAGCTGAGTGTATGGGCACTAGTATATCAGCACACATATCTGAGTATATGGACAATAGTATATAAGCCCACATTACTGAGTGTATAAGCACTAGTATATCAGCACACATTGCTGAGTGTATAAGCACTGCTATATTATCACACATAGCTGAGTGTATGGGCAGTAGTATATCAGCACACATAGCTGAGTGTATGAGCACTCGTATATAAGCACATATTGCTGAGTGTATGGGCACTAGTATATAAGCACACATTAATGAGTGTATGGGCAGCAGTATATAAGCACACATAGCTGAGTGTATGGGCACTAGTATATAAGCACACATTAATGAGTGAATGGGCAGTAGTATATAAGCACACATAGCTGAGTGTATGGGCACTAGTATATCAGCACACATAGCTGAGTGTATAAGCACTAGTATATCAGTACACATAGCTGAGTGTATAAGCACTAGTATATCAGTACACATAGCTGAGTGTATGGGCACTAGTATATCAGTACACATAGCTGAGTGTATGGGCACTAGTATATCAGCACACATAGCTGAGGGTATAAGCACTAGCATATCAGAACATATAGCTGAGTGTATGAGCACTAGTATATCAGCACACATTTCTGAGTGTATGGGCACTAGTATATCAGTACACATAGCTGAGTGTATAAGCAGTAGTATATCAGCACACATTGCTGAGTATATGGGCATTAGTATATTAACACACATAGCTAAGTGTATGGGCACTAGTATATCAGCACACATAGCTGTGTGTATGGGCACTAGTATATTAGCACACATTACTGAGTGTATGGCCACTAGTATATTAGCACACATAGCTGAGTGTATGGGCAGTAGTATATCAGTACACATAGCTGAGTGTATGGGCACTAGTATATCAGCACACATAGCTGAGTGTATGGGCACTAGTATATTAGCACACATAGCTGAGTATATGGGCACTAGTATATCAGCACACATTGCTGCGTGTATAGGCATTGGGCATTAGTATATTAGCACAGATAGCTGATTGTATGAGCAGTAGTATATCAGTACACATAGCTGAGTGTATGAGCACTAGTATATTAGAACACATAGCTAAGTGTATGGGCACTAGTATATTAGCACACATAGCTGAGTGTATGGGCACAAGTATATTAGCACACATAGCTATGTGTATGGGCACTAGTATATCAGTACACATGGCTGAGTGTATGGGCACTAGTATATTAGCACACATAGCTGAGTGTATGGGCACTAGTAAGTATATTAGCACACATAGCTGAGTGTATGGGCACTAGTGTACAAGCACACATAGCTGCGTGTATAAGCACTGCACTAGTATATCAGTACACATAGCTGAGTGTATGGGCACTAGTATATTAGCACACATAGCTGAGTGTATGGGCACTAGTATAGAAGCACAAATTGCTGAGTGTATGAATGCTAGTATATCAGCACACATAGCTGAGTGTATAAGTACTCCACTTGTATATCAGCACACATAGCTGAGTGTATGGGCACTAGTATATAGGTAGAAATAGCTGAGTGTATGGGCACTAGTATATTAGCACACATAGCTGAGTGTATGGGCAGTAGTATATCAGCACACATAGCTGAGTCTATGGGCACTAGTATATCAGTACACATAGCTGAGTGTATGGGCACTAGTATATCAGTACACATATCTGAGTGTATGGGCACTAGTATATCAGCACACATAGCTGAGTGTATGGGCACTAGTATATCAGCACACATTGCTGAGTATATGGGCACTAGTATATCAGCACACATTGCTGAGTGTATGGGCACAAGTATATCAGCACATATTGCTGAGTGTATGGGCACTAGTATATCAGCACACATTGCTGAGTGTATGGGCACTAGTATATCAGCACACATTGCTGAGTGTATGGGCACTAGTATATCAGCACATATTGCTGAGTGTATGGGCACTAGTATATCAGCACACATTGCTGAGTGTATGGGCACTAGTATATCAGCACACATTGCTGAGTGTATGGGCACTAGTATATCAGCACACATTGCTGAGTGTATGGGCACTAGTATATCAGTACACATAGCTTAGTGTAGGGGCACTAGTATATCAGCACACATAGCTTAGTGTATGGGCACTAGTATATCAGTACACATAGCTGACTGTATGGGCACTAGTATATCAGCACACACAGCTGAGTGTATGGGCACTAGTATATTAGCACACATAGCTGAGTGTATGGGCACTAGTATATCAGCACACATTGCTGAGTGTATGGGCACTAGTATATCAGCACACATAGCTGAGTGTATGGGCACTAGTATATGAGCACACATAGCTGAGTGTATGGCCACTAGTATATCAGCACACATTGCTGAGTGTATGGGCAGAAGTATATCAGCAGACATAGCTGAGTGTATGGGCACTAGTATATGAGCACACATAGCTGAGTGTATGGGCACTAGTATATCAGCACACATAGCTGAGTGTATGGGCACTAGTATGACAGCACACATAGCTGAGTGTATGGGCACTAGTATATAAGCACGCACTGCTGAGTGTATGGGCACTAGTATATCAGCACACATAGCTGAGTGTATGGGCACTAGTATATCAGCACACATATCGCTGTGTGTATGGGCACTAGTATATTAGCACATATATCTGAGTGTATTGGCACTAGTAAATTAGCACACATAGTTGAGTGTATGGGCACTAGTATATAAGCACGCACTGCTGAGTGTATGGGCACTAGTATATCAGCATACATATCGCTGTGTGTATGGGCACTAGTATATTAGCACATATATCTGAGTGTATTGGCACTAGTAAATTAGCACACATAGTTGAGTGTATGGGCACTAGTATATTAGCACACATAGCTGAGTGTATGGGCACTAGTATATAGGCAGACATAGCTGAGTGTATGGGCACTAGTATATTAGCACACATAGCTGAGTGTATGGGCACTATATCAGTACACATAGCTGAGTGTATGGACACTAGTATAGAAGCACACATAGCTGAGTGTATGGGTACTAGTATATAAGCACACATAGCTGAGTGTATGGGTACTAGTATATAAGCACACATAGCTAAGTGTATGGGCACTAGTATATCAGTACACATAGCTTAGTGTATGGGCACTAGTATATCAGCACACATAGCTGAGGGTATGGGCATTAGTATATAAGAACACATAGCTGAGTGTATCTCAGTGGAGATCAGATGAATTTATTTTAAGAAGTGATCATGTATTAGTCTGTGCAATCTGTTTTTACGCCTTCAATTGTGGGTAGTTTGAGTTTATGGGTACTAGTATGTCAGTACAGATTACCGAGTGTATAAGCAGAAGTATATCAGTATACATTGCTGAGTGTATGGGCACTAGTATCAGCACACATTACTGAGTGTTTGGGAACTAATATATCAGCACAAACAGCTGAGTGTATGGGCACTAGTATATCAGCACACATAGCTGACTGTATGGGCACTAGTATATAAGCACACATAGCTGAGTGTATGGGTACTAGTATATAAGCACACATAGCTACGTGTATGGGCACTAGTATATCAGTACACATATCTGAGTGTATGGGCACTAGTATATCAGCACACATAGCTGAGGGTATAAGCACTAGTATATCAGTACACATAGCTGAGTGTATAAGCACTAGTATATCAGTACACATAGCTGAGTGTATGGGCACTAGTATATCAGCACACATAGCTTAGTGTATGGGCACTAGTATATCAGCACACATAGCTTAGTGTATGGGCACTAGTATATAAGCACACATAGCTGAGTGTATGGGCACTAGTATATAAGCACACATAGCTGAGTGTATGGGCACTAGTATATAAGCACACATAGCTTAGTGTATGGGCACTAGTATATCAGCACACATAGCTGAGTGTATGGGCACTAGTATATCAGCACACATAGCTGAGTGTATGGGCACTAGTATATCAGCACACATAGCTGAGGGTATGGGCATTAGTATATAAGAACACATAGCTGAGTGTATCTCAGTGGAGAGCAGATGAATTTATTGTAAGAAGTGATCATGTATTAGTCTGTGCAATCTGTTTTTACACCTTCAATTGTGGGTAGTTTAATATTTTTGTTTTTCGGATAATTGTATAATTACTGCTTATTTTATTGCTTTCCATTCTGTAAGGGACATGAAACACGTGTATTTTCTTTCATGATTCACATAGAGCATGTAATTTCAATCCACTTACTAGTTTACTTCTATTAGCTATTTTTTTTGTTCCTTTGGTATCCTTTGTTAAAAAGAATACCTAGGAAGACTCAGGAGCTGCTGATTGGTGGCTGCACATATATGCCTCATGAAATTGGCTCACCAGATGTGTTCAATTTGCTCTCAGTAGTGCAGTAGTGCTGCTCCTTCAACAAAGGATACCAAGATAATGAAACAAATTAGATAATAGAAGTAAATTGGAAAGTTGTTACAAATGGTGTGCTCTACCTGAATCATAAAAAAAAATGTTGGGTTTAATGTCCCTGTAATTATTTTACCTTTTTCTCTTTCTTCATACATTTGTATATTATTTACTCTATATGCATATAACACCACATACTCACGTGACTCTGTATCAGGGCGGAACTGCCATTGGTAGGGTCCAAGTGCCTATAGCAGCCAGTGTATAAATACTCAGTAAGTGCACAATGCTGATTATCAGTGTTTATGTATATATATATATATATATATATATATATATATATATATATATATATATATATATATATATATATATATATATATATATATATATATATATATATATATATATATAGTCAAAATCATTATACAGAGAAGCATTTATTTTATTACTATTGCCTTTACTAAATTGTCTGGGGGGGTAAATGTTTGTCGGTACCTGGTATGCTTCTGCTCTATATTAAAAACAACATTTATCCTTGGCAACAGCTGAGAATAGACCCTCCAAAAACCTCTGTGTACAGTACATATGGATGTCACACTAAAAACTATTTTTATATATATATATATATATATATATATATATATATATATATATATATATATATACTGTATGTATATATATATATATATATATATATATATATATATATATTGTATATATAAAAACACGATTGTGTATGCTCCAAATAACACTGCACACAGACAAAAAGATATCTCAGTATTCATTTTATAATTAAAATATATCTGGAAATGTTGCTTGTATCTGAAGGCCCTACATTTTGTTTTACTAAAAACTTGAATGCAAATTCATTCAGCCATTTTGGCTGTAGATGTTTCTATACATTTTTATTACACCACATGGAGAAGTATATAAAACATATTTCCTATCTTACTCAATGACATACAGTATATATCAAATATGTTCATTTCTTTTTGTATTATATATTTTTCTATACTTGATAGAGAAACAGCATTTTTACAGATAAATGTACAAAAATATTATATACTACATATAGATACAGAGTCAGACGTTATATGTAGCATATCCATACCTACATTATATACTTTATACAGAGACACTGGCCCCAATTTATCAAAGGTCTTGCGGACCTGATCCGACACTGCGGATCAGGTCCGCAAGACCTCGCTAAATGCGGAGAGCAATACGCTCTCCGCATTTAACATTGCACCAGCAGCTCACAAGAGCTGCTGGTGCAACGCCGCCCCCTGCTGACTCGCGGCCAATCGGCCGCCAGCAGGGAGGTGTCAATCAACCCGATCGTATTCGATCGGGTTGATTTCCGTCAATTCCTGTCCGCCTGCTCAGAGCAGGCGGACAGGGTTATAAAGCAGCGGTCTTTAGACCACTGCTTCATAAGTTGTGTTTCTGGCGAGTCTGAAGACTCGCCAGAAACACGGCCCTTCAAGCTCCGTACGGAGCTTGATAAATGGGCCCGACTGTCTCATGCTATATACAGCATACATGAATGCACAGGGACAAGTTACTTATTAACTATGTAGATACAAACATATTTATATGATTTATAACTTTAAAGAGACATGAAATACAATTTAGTTTTCTGTCATGTTTCAGATAGAGCATGCATTTTTAAACAACTTTCCAATTTACTTCTGTTATCAAATTGTCTTAATTTCCTTGCTATCCTTTGTTGAAGAAGCAGCAATGCCCTACCGGGAGCAAGCTGAACACATGTGAGAGAATGACAAGGGGCATGTAAGGCCAGCCATCAATCAGAAGTTAGCTCCCAGTGGCACATTGCTGCTCCTAAACCTACCTAGGTATGTTTTTCAACAAAGGATACCAAGAGAACAATAATATAAGTAAATTGGAAAGTTGTTTATAATTGCATACTCTTTCTGAATCCTGAAAGTTTAATTTTGACTTTACTGTACCTTTAAGGTACTGTAAACTTTATACAGAGATGTGTAAAACCTCTTATGTATTGGAAAATAGATATAGACAGGCTAAAAATGTAGATGAGATACACTTATCAAGTGCTATATAAAGTATATACATATAAACAAAGATTTTTCATTCTGTTTATTCAAGATTACTTCATATATTGGAATTATTTACTTTTATCTAGATTACAAGTGGCGTGCTAACGTTAGTGTACGCGATATTAAAATATAGTGCCCATGTTAACTTGCACACATATTACAAGTTGAAAGTAAATGCAACCGCATGAGGACAAACTAAATTTGTGTTTGTTGGGTTAGCGCTACTGAAGACCATTGCGAGGGTTAGGGCTAAAAAAAGTTGCATTAAACACAACATAAATACATTAAAATAAAGTGTTACACTCATATATATTAATAATATTTAATAAAGATTATTAATAAATATATATATATATATATATATATATATATACATACAGTATATATAGTTATATATATTTTACAAAAAAAAAATTAGATATAAATAGAAATATATATTTAAAAATAAATAGAACATTTTCTTCTATGTGAAGAACATTGGAATTTAAAATATTCATAACTGCCTTTGGGTTAGCCCTGTAGGTTAAACTCCTGTCAGGTTAGCACACAAGCGTATTAGTTTTTTTCCAGTTTGCGCTCTCCATTAAAGTCTATGGGGAGAAGAGGTTAGTACAGTCGGGATATCTGAAGTTCTCAAGTTAGCGCTTGCTGGTTTTCAAACATTTTACTTTCAACTTGTAATATGCGTGCCGTTTAGTAAAAGTGGAAGTGTTTGCTCTCGAGCTAAAGAGCTGAACAGCGTGCCACTTTATGTGCAACGCATATATGTAGTATATAATGTATATAGCAAAGTAATGCCTTGTTAGTGGTTATGGAGAACAGAGTTAGGTAACACAGCAATTTGAAAAGACTCTTCAAGATATACTCAGAACTATTCTGTAGCATTTGTATTGATTTAGTGGAGGGAGTATATATGGACATCTGGGAAAACTGGCTTTATTTAAAGGTTTATGGGGCTTAGCATAGTGTTACTGTGGGCAACAATGTGTGTGCGGTAGTGTGCCAGGAGAATGGCAGCATGTGTTACAATTAGCATTTCCAGGGCTGGTCGTAGTTCTGTGAGCTCAGAGGAGAGGAGCGATGTGTGTAAGGGCATGTACTGCAGTGTGGAGTTGTATTGCAGTGCATGCCTCTTCTGGTCAGTGTCGCGGGGTATCCTGGCACCTGGCCCCCTCTCTGCTCTCTCACTTCCCCCCCTTATGCCTCTCTCCCTTGGGATGTAGCACTAATAATGTGTTTGATCGACTGGCGGGCGGCGAGCACACGATTATTGTCTTGTAGGGAGTCAAAAGTATTGATCCTGCGAGAAATATGAGTGTGTGAAATGGAGTCAGTGTGTCAGTTACAATCAGCACAGACCCGGGGGAGAGAGCAACAGAAAGCGCGAGAAGGAGAGAAAGCAGAAGAGTGAAAGATAGGGAGAGAGGGAGCGCTTGAGATAGTCTAAGAGAGCACTGCAGACTGCTAATCACCACTATGTACCTTTGGTTTGCTCTCTCTGCGCTGTCCTTTCTTTTTTACTCTAATCTCTCTGCTACGAACGTCCACTGCTATCTCTTTTGATGCAGTCTGTACTCTGATAGGGCTTTTGTTCTGTCTTGTTTTCTAATTTATACTTTTCTCTAGCCTTAATTTTCTGTGATTTTTTTTTCTCATTAAGTATATTACTGTAGATCTCTTGCTTCATCCTATGTTCTTGTCTTCCTCAATCCGATTTGTTCTGTGCCTCTAACTCCATTCTGCAGTTGTTAAACTGTCTCTTGCTCCATTATATACACCTTATGTCACTCCTTCCTTTACTCACATATTTATTTGTCTCACTCCATCCTACACTGCACTCTCTTTATCATTGCACTCTTTGTTTCACTTCTATCTGCCTCAGTGCCAACCTTAGCATTTGTGGGGCCCTGGGCAGGATACATTCTTGGAGCCCCTCAGCCCAGTGACCTTATTCCCCTCCCCTGTATGCCCTGCCACTTGTATGGCCCACCCAGTGCCAACATTCAGTAAAACCTATAAAGAATAACACAAAATATTTGACCTCCTGATGCCATTAACACTTCTCATAAACTAAATAAAACATATACATTGCATTATCTCATAGCCTCTCCTCTGACATTGTGGGTCCCCTAAATAGCAGGACCCTGGGCAGGTGCCCCTTTTGCACTGCCTGGTCTGCCTGTCTGACTATCTACATGTATAAAGAAGAAATAGGGCAAGCCAGTGATAACACATAGATTCCATTCATGTGCAGTTGCCTCTCGCTCATTCTCCAAATCCTGCAGGCAATATGTTGCACAATGTCACTTAGGAACTACATGGAAGACAAATGCATATGCACGTGCTTTATCTACAGCTTTGTCTGCAGTGGGTCACATATGTGTTAAAAGTCATCATGACATTTTTTTTAAGCATTTTTGCAAACACAAGTATATTGCACAAATGCTTCTAATTGTATTTGAAATTCACTGTTGAGCATTTTAGGTTTTTATTAGATTTTTTTTTTTTTTTTACATTAAAGGGACATTTAAGCTAGAACGTTTGGGTTTCTTTTCTGGAAAATGCTGAAGGCGATTATCACTGCTCTCCGAATGCACATGTCTTGCATTACTAAGGGATCTGAATGCAGTCTGCCTGTGTAATGCATGGCATTGTGCATACAGAAGATAGTGGTTATGGCAAGCAATTGGTGCCTTCAGTGTTTTCCTGAGTTTTGAATAAGGTAAGTATTATCTTTTAGGTTAACAGTTACTTTCAGCATAAGCTTAAAGGGACATTCTAGCCAAAATTAAACTTTCATGATTCATATAAAGCATTCAATTTTAAACAACTTTCCAATTTACTTTTTATATATATATATATATATATATATATATATATATATATATATATATATATATATATATATATATATATATATATATATATATATATGTATATATATATATATATATATATATGTATATATATATATATATATATATATATATATATATATATGTATATATATATATATATTTATTGAGGTTATAAATAAATAATACCACAGTTCTGAAAGCAAATGGAAATCACAACAAAATGTACAAATTAAATATCAGAATAACTAATATAGATAATTGCCCAGTCATAGAAATAGAAATTAACCTCAGATTTTTAATTTAGAAGTGTCCCCTTAAAATATTATGTAAAGACAAATACAAAATTCCTTCATTGATAAATAGAGGCCTCTCTTGGGCGCCCTAGAAAAGAATTTAAGTCAGAGTGGGGAATTTCAGGGGAAAAAGTAAAATAACAAAATGGGCCACTTTTGGACCCCAATTGAAAACTACTAGCTTGTAAAACATATTTTCTTGAACATTGAAAATATATCTATGCATGTATTCAGCTTATCTGCCTAGGCTTAGAATACCAGTATAAGTGGGAGGATATGTGAATTAAGGAGACATCCAAGAATAATCCAATAAACAAGTGAACTGGCCGATGACATTTTAACAGATACCCAAAAGACAGCCATATTACGCGTTATATGTATAACCAACAACTAGGCAATGCTGTGCTATTCAATAGGCAATGGCGGTGACTGTTATATAGGCTCTTAGGAGAGAGATTCAGGGTATTGACTAAAATGCTAGACAGAGACTAAAACATTCTTAAGGGTCCATGAGCTAGCTATTAGGTAGGAAAAGTATAGTTAACTGTCCCGGTTATTCATGATATTAACAGAGATGCCATCATTGTACTCTCTCTGTACGGTTACATGGGGGAATGGATCAACTAGGTGGCTAAGAATATTAATGTTAATAGCACCTCAAATGGGTTATAATTTTGGACTTTTATCTGAAAAATGTTAACTAAAATTGCGGTATACATAATAATATAACAGAGCGTATCTTCAAGTATAATTTCATATAATGTATCGCCCGGCCTCGGCCACTGACAGGGCAAGACTGAGGGATTAAGTGAAGGTATTAAGGCAGTTATCCATAGATAGATTCAAAGATTTATGAGGTATTACCGTACACTCAGTTAATTATAGGTATTGGTATGTAGTTGACCTCAAAAGAGAACATATTTCCAACAATGTAATAACAAACCTTGTAAAGATTATGACCATAACAGAGTATTTATTTTCATGGATTTATAAACGAGATAGCACGTATAGTAAAGTGCCAACTCTGTAAGAATATGTCTCATTCTCAAACATGAATTCGCTATGATTAGAGAGTTAGGTGCTTGCACACATCTAGTAGCATGAAAGGGGACTTAAGAGTAGCTGGATATATAGAAGTGCACAAACCTGAAATATTGCAATCACCTCACATATTGTGTAATTATATTAGAGCCAAAACATAAAGAACCTGAACAATATAACAGGGCAAAGTGAAAATTGACATAAAACGCTTAGGGATATATTGTGCTGAAGATGTCATGTCCAATGGTATCAGGATATCAGTATGCTGTCATTATTTCTCATTTCAAAGAGTCATCCCATAGTGTCTTACTAATACACTCCTTTTCTAAAAGTATAAGTGGAACCAAGCTCTATTAATGACTTTAAGAAAATGAGGAGCCAGTCCTAGTGTTTGGAGTGAACTATGTCTCCCAGGGTGCTCAGCATTCAAATACCCGTATGTACATAATATGGCCATGTGTTATAATGGATCTAATATAGTAGCTGGAAAATAAGTTATGAGTTATGTAGGGGCTCAGATTGCTAGTTCATAAGAATGCCGATGCATGGAATATACAATTTCTATTTTAAAAGCTTGAGAGCAGTGTGCCCCAACACACTAGTCAGTGATAGCCTCTTTCCCTATAATACAATGTACTAAAGGTTAAGCCATGCTAGTAGAAAAAGGAAGCTTTAGAGTTCAAAAACAGAAAGACCCCTTTAGCTAGTATAAATAATATTGTGAGCCTTAGCCTATTTCTGCACATAAGGGATAATACAGGACACTGTAGTAACAAACGACACACAAAAAGAATGTAGTAAAAGGAAAATGTCCCGGAATTGTCCAAATTATGGAGGTCTCCTGAAGCACACACATACCTCCCGACATATGCATACAGAGTTTCATCTTCCTACCCGACTTCAGACCGAAGATCACAGAGGGTAAAGTGAAGGAGGTCTATGGCTTGATGAACTTTTCACCTCCATGAGCTCCATGGCGGTTTTCAGTGTTGCTGAAATTCGTGGAGGCAGATAACAGTTGCGATAGCCTGTAACTGCGCCATGGCCTAGTGCTTTCACGCTCGAGTAGGCTCCCAGCGATGTATCTGCTCCATCTGTATCCAGGTCCAGTAGTTAACTATGATGGCTCCCCAGAAGTGTGCTCAGCTTGTCTTTCTCTTTATGTCCCAACGTAGCCAAGTAGTGCCAGCTGTCCATTTCTCTCCCATGTTGCAGAGGGTAATGATCCCCAGGGACCTGCCTATAGAGGGATAACTGCAGTGAAGTCCCATCTTCAAGCATATACGGTGCAGGTCCTTAAATTATGACTTGGACTCCTTGTTGTTTCTTAGTGGCACGTGGGTCAGAGGCAGAATTGTAATCGGTATTACGGTCTTTAGGTAGGACATGCTGCTCCAATTTACTTTTATCATTAACCTCATATGCTAATTTTTAAGCTCTTGAAGGCCACCTCTTATCTCAGTGCATTTTGACAGTTTTTGACAGTGCTAGTTCATGTTTGCCATATAGATAACATGGTGCTAGCTCCCGTGGAGTTATTTCTGAGTCAGCACTGATTGGCAAAAATTTAAATCTATAAGAACTGAAATAAGGGGGCATGCTGCAGAGGCTTAGATGCAAGGTAATCAGAGGTGAAAAGTATATTAATATAACTGTGTTGGTTATGCAAAACTGGAGAATGGGCAATAAAGGGATTATCTATCGTTTTAAACAATAACAATTATTGAGCAGACTGTCCCTTTAATTACTTGGAGACTCAAGTCCCATTAGGTGGCTCTTAGGAACCTTGAGACTATATTCTTGAACAATCAAGTCACCAGTGGTTAAAGGCCCCTTTGTAGGAGTTAAACATACAGGGTCCAATTCTCTAAAGCTCTCTATAAGATGCCTCTTCAGTATAACGAGGACCCTCAGGGTTATTTCACTAATATACTTTATGTGCAGGAAACACTTACTTTACAAAATAAGCTGATGCTATCTCTCCATGCTGGTGAGTTTTTGAGAATCCGGCAAATAGTTAGTCGCCAGCTAACATTTGTGTAATGAATACAATTAAATTAGAGAATTTTCTTATTAGTGAAGAACTTATCTTCAAGTATTTCAGTATTACTCAGAGTCTTTTAAAGGGACATGAAACCCAATCATTTTCTCTTATAGTTCATCTAGAGAATACAATTTTATACAACTTTTCAATTTACTTATATTATCTAATTTGCTTCATTCTCTTGTTATATTTTATTGAAGAAGCAGCAATACATTACTGGGAGCTAGCTGAATGCATTGGGTGAACCGATAACATCAGGCATATATGTGTAGCCACCAATTAGTAGCTCCTGAACCTAACTAGAAATGCTTTCCAACAAAGGATACAAAGACAGTAAAACAAATTAGATAATAGAAGTAACCCGTAAAGTTGTTTAAAATCACATGCTCTATCTGAATAATGAAATAAAAAAACGTGTTTTATGTCTCTTTAAAAGGACACAATACATTTCATGCACCTCCCTCTAATTATGGGTGCCGCCATATTGGAACTTAGGTTACACTGCAGGTATCTGAAGGAGAGTTACTGCACATGTGTAAACACATCAACAATGGAAGGCAATAAGAGGTATATTTCAAAATGTCAGCACCCATGACAAGCGGGAGGCAGAGAATAACCTCAATATTATGCTTAGAAAATGTATTTAGAGTTTAATGTCCATTTGAGGCCGAGCTAACCTATATTTGCACATACAATCTGAATTGATATTCCTATAAGATTTATTTTACATTACGACCAAGGAAATAAGGACTATTTCCTCAAAACAAGAACTGAACTGTGTTTCACCCTATTATAGAGGAACATTGAGTTATAGCTTTTAAAGGGACATTAAACACTAAATAAATGATAGATAGAATGACGTATTCAAAGCAATGATTAGTCCGAGAATAATATGCAGATGTAAATATTAGTTATTAATAAAATAAAAGTGATGTTTTAGTGTCTATAAAACAATGGAACCCCATGTTGTAACCTAAGTTTCCTTCTCTACTGAGGCTAATTAGGGGCTGTTATAATTGGGTCACTAGAGTGTGAAACCAAATACTGTAAGGAATATAGCAGTGTTAGGTCTGAAGTCTGGAATTTAAACAATTTTTAAAATTAAATTACAGAAAAGGGGACAATTAATTAAACATTTTATGGTGTGATCTTTTAGTGTTTTTGTATTTATGCAAACATAATTCTTAAAAGGGACATGCACCCCTTTTTCATGATTCAAATAGAGCATACAATTTTAAACCACTTTCAAATTGACTTCTATTAGCAAATGTGCTTTATTCTCTCATTATCCTTTGTTAAGGGAGCAGCAATGCACTACTGAGCATTAGCTGAAAACATAGAGTGAGCCAATGACAAGAGGCATATATGTGCAGCCACCAATCACCAGCTAGCTCCCAGCAGTGCATTGCTGCTCCTGAGCCAACCAATGTTTGCTTTTCAACAAAGGATACCAAGAGAATGAAGGAAATTAGATAATAGACGTAAATTGTTAAGTTGTTTAAAATGGCATGTTCTGTCTAATTCATGAAAACAAAACATGGGTTTAATGTGAGTCCCTTTAATTATATTCACTTTGTGAACTGAACATTGACAAATAACCAAACAGACTAAAAATATTTCATATAACAATACATGAATGCTAATTCGGATATATACTATGGTGCAGTATATACCACATTGTAAAAATCCTACTATACAGTGACATACAGTGTGAATTGCCCAAGACCCTCCCACTTGATTTCCCAACAGTAGTAATCAGCAGCATCAATGCATTTATTTATATCAGGACAAATTTGGAACATAGCTAAAACTCCTACACTGCAAGTAGTAATATCTTCACTGTAAACTCCCATAATTTATTTCTATAATTCATTTATTTTCATTATTTGATTTTATGATCAAGCATTCTACATTAAATACCATTTCTTAATTGTAATCTTATATGTTGATTTCAACACAGAATTTCTGTTTTCACTTCGATATCAATTATTGCCCAAAAAGTAACAATTGTTTATACTGTATACAGTAAAAAAATTGTTCTCACAAATCCTACTAAAATTACACATAAAAAAAAAGTAAAATAAAATAATAAGGGGAACAAATGTTTATATTATGTCTGATTAATTTCTATTATATTATCAGATGTGCAAATTCATGCAAACTATAAAATATTTCTCAAGGCTGTCTGGTTTGTGATTGACAGTATAGTATGTACTATGTAGAATAATATAGTAACATGCAAGGGCAGATTAGGCCTCTCTGTGATATAAGGGAATCCTTTGTCATTAATATACATAATGATTTTGATAAATGCGTTGATGTACAACATGTAGTTATACATATAGGGAGATAAACGCTGTATTAATACCTCAGGATAAAGGCTGATTTAATATGTTATGCTAAAACAACAGCTATAATAAAGGTATCATTGTGTCACGCATTAATATGATATGTAGTTAGGAAATTGGTGTAATGTAATATGACAACAGACTAGTAGCGTGCTGAGTGATGGAACAAAAGCAGGTTGCTGTGCTATTTGCCCCTGCCGTGGTAAATATTGGGATTTGCAGTTGATCATATCTTCTCATCTCTATCTTTGCAGCACATTGCAGTCCTTCCTTCTCTCATTAAGGTCTATATTCTCTTGTAACTGAAAATTTCAGCCGACAACCTGTGGCTCAGTTTTGACCATAAAGAAATGAATTGGATCAAGGCCACGTTTAGGCAAAATGTTTCTCTTAAAAAGCTTGTCCCTAGGCAAATATTCACGTATACAGGAGAGATATTCAAATATCAGTCAAAACTCTTATGTTTTATGAGAATTTTGAGGGAGAGATTAACTATAGTCATGCTATGGACCCACAGAAATAGTTCTAGGGCTCACATTATTTATTTACTGTTAGCTTTCATGATTTTTTTTTAAGAGAAGCAATTATATTTTACTAAAACAAGCTTCTAAGACTTAAATTAGGCCTAAAATGGGAAGCGTCTGACTAAATGTAATGTGCAGTTCATGGGAACCTCTGATATTGGTCATTTTAGTTTTTAAAAAAAGCTTTTTGGGGTTTTTAAGATTAAATGGGAGGCTAAACATTACAGAGGGATCAATTATGGTATATGAGGATTCAATTGAATTGCATACATGAAAGCATTGCTGATTCAACTTACTTTACTATATGTATGTCATAAATGAAAATTGATCTTTTTTATTAGGCTTAATTTACTAAAACCTTTATGATATTTTCATTAAATTATACTTCACTAAATGAGTTGCAGTAGAATTGTGTATGCTTCGGTGTCTGCTATCATTGTGTATCATGGATTAGTATAGTTTCCCTCTGTTTTCTGAGTGCACAACATGGCGTGGCCACGCTGTGTGCCTATAATGTATATA
Source organism: Bombina bombina (assembly GCF_027579735.1). Classification (NCBI taxonomy): domain Eukaryota; kingdom Metazoa; phylum Chordata; class Amphibia; order Anura; family Bombinatoridae; genus Bombina; species Bombina bombina. The sequence goes on from NC_069506.1 coordinate 220,021,225, forward strand.
TTTTGGTATAGTGCTTTGGTACAGTATTGTATTATGGTGTAACACGTCTAATACCTGTGTTTTTTAACCTTCAGCACATTGAAGCACCATCACAAACGCAATCAGTTTTTTTCTTCTGTGTATAGTGGATTTTTTTTAACAATATTTATTTTTGTCCTTCGTGTTATATTATTACAGTAGTAGTATCCATTGTCTGTGTGTGCTATTGTTCTTTACATTGGATTAATACATTGTAAATACCGCTTTTTATCTGCAATATATTTTTGTGTTCATTGCATTGATAAAGTAGCACACAGTTTGTCTATTGTCTTTATGCATAGTGTAGTTGTATAAGGTTACATAATGTGTCCTTATGTATAATATTTGGTTGTTTTGCCTATCTTTCTGTATATTATCTATATCTATAGATTTATCTATATCTATCTATATATCTATATCTATATATATGTGTGTGTGTGTGCGTGTGTGTGTGCATTTTGTGCTTGTTAAATTCATATATTACTTAATTACTGTATCCTTTACCTTTTTGCAAATTGTATGCTAACTCTGATCTTCTGCATATTATATAGTGTAAGCATCTAGTATATTTCTGTCAGAGGGATATATTCTCTAAACCTTGACAAGACAGGCAAGTGTGAATAAGAGGCCATAGATATAGAGATGTGCCACTCTGTACTTGCTAAAGGGCATTTGACTTATAGCTGCCCAAGGTCATGTTCACGCCTCATAAACTATTCATTATGGGTGTGTTTCACCAATAATGTCGCCTAGTGTTGTTCAGACCAGTCACTAAACTCTCAGATACATCAGTGTACCTCACCACGTACAAAGGGCACGCAAGACTATAATAAGGTTTTATTTAATGAGATTCAAATTTATAGAATATAAAATTGCAATGTTCTGTCATCTTCTTAACCCATGAATTCCAGACAACTGCAGTGAATTGCTACCAATTGATCTAATTGATTTGCATCCCTGCCTATCACCCAAGTAGTTATATTTTAAATGACTAAGTTTGTATTTTTACAGAAATATTAATTGTGAGGTATTGTGCATAAAATGTAGTAATAAGGGGCATGAGATATAGCCCTTTTCAAGCCCCCAATAATTGGTTAAACTCAAATCACCTAAATTTGTATTTTTAGGTGGGATATTAGTTCACTGGGTTGCATCTGCATTTCAATGGATTATAAAAATGTATTATCACGAAGGACATGAGATACAAGTATGCAATTTCCTATGATCAAGCATCTGACTTCCTTCTTCATCTTTAGTGAATCTGGGCCAGCAATGTTGTATATTCGCCTCCTTCATTGCAAGCAGCAAAATAGCTACACAGTACAGATATATCATGTATTACTATTATTTGTTCCTATTACTAGATTGAGCATGGTGGAACATCCTATGTTAAATGCCATTGTTCAACTATATTGATGAAACGAACTTAGATTATCAGTTACTGATTCGATAACAATGCATTGCCCAAGAGAAAAAAAATGGCTAAAAACCAACAGAATAAGGTGTTGGCACCACTGATCGCCGTTTGCATTACTTTGGTGTTGTACATTGTCCATATCATTTAGTGTATTATTATCTAGTTTATAAATCTCGCTGCTCATCTGTTTATTGTTTATGTCAAGCTGAGGAAATGGTAGGAGGTAAACATCATGTCTCCCATACAGTTTAACCTTGCAATGAATTTACATGTGAACACATTGCCTCCTTGTTTCTAAAATCTCCCGAAACTAATTGCAGAATAAGGAAGAGAATAAGGAAATGAAGCTGTTGATAAATTAATTTATTTTTAATTTGAGACGTTTTTATAGTCTTTTCTATACATTACACATACAATACAGTTTATGAGGTAAATTAGAACCATGAAGAAAAGGGCAGTTTTTATATTAATAATAAAGTGGAAAGGAATAGGGAGATGACTATAATGACAGCTCCATACTAGGAGCAGTAGGGAAGCAAGTTGACACAAGACTGAGCTTCGGCTCACTGTACATTCTGTTTTTTACAGCCCAGTTTCTCAGAGTGCCTGTAATACAAAACGTTAAGCAAGGTCTAACAGCGCTCTCTGCTGCACAACAGTTGGTAATGCACTTGCTTCCGACTGCCAATTTTAAACTGCATAAAACATTTTGCTCTGGAAACAATTTGATTTAGCAATTTATAAACAATATAAGATAAAAGTTTTAAATACATAAATGGTAGGCATATTAACTATTATGTACATGCATTGAAAAACTACATAAACCTAGTGACATTTTAAAAAAAGAAAGAAAGAAGAAACGTAATGAAATGTAATACAAAAGCAGATACAAAGCTGAAAGATCAATATCAATAGGATTTAGTTGCTGATAACTTAAACATTTATTTTCACAAACGATTTTTATTTTGAGCTAATAGAACATAGGGTGTGTATGTACTATGGCAAGGTCTATTAATTTACCGACCACTACCCAGTACTTGGTTTTTGTTAGGTCAATTTTCCTCACTCCCACTCATTGTTTGTTTTATTATAATATTTATCACAGTGAGATTTATAAGAATAAACACTATTCTGAATGTTTTATATATATATATATATATATATATATATATATATATATATATATATATATATATATATATATATATATATATATATATATATATATATCAAATGTAATTTATAAAATAGGGAAATGTAACTTTAAAAAAAAGTTGATGGTGTAAAACAGATGGCAAGAGAAACATTCTTTTGTGATTAAAATTTCTACCGTTTCTACCAAGTTTCTACCAAGCCCATTGCTTTTCTCCTAATGGGACATTAAACACAAATTGTAAGCTGCATGTAACAGTACATTAATATCTGGGATTTTTTCCCCCCATGAATAATGCAGCTTTATTTTGTCAAATGAGCATATTGTTTTATGTTTTTTCTTTTCACAGATTTCCCTGTTCCCCTAGAACAAAAGGACGATTGTTAATCAATCACAAACTGATACGCACATATATTGCATGAACTGTTGTTTTCATACATGCATTTAATCCTTTCATGTCAGGTCTAATTTGTCTACATCAGGACAACGTTCCGATGAAAACAAATTGAAATTTCAATGATCAGATCGGGTCAGGGGGCGTCCCTATGATGCTAGGCACGCCCTCCAGGCCGCGATCCCATTCTGGATGCGCTGTTGGCTTCAGTACAGCCAAACAGCTAGGACGTTCCATGCTGTCCTAATGGTGCTAAATTACATAGTAATGATTTATTAAACTTATATTTAAACAAGTGTGTATATATATTTGAAAGTAAAGTCCAGCACCAATTTCTCCACAGTTAATGGGTGCAAGCTGCTTCTGTCCCACCAAGACAGATAAAATATAGAAAGGAAGAAAAAGTTGCAGCACTCCAATTTTCTTTTTTGTGATTTTATTTCAAGCACAAAGACATAGGCAACGTTTCGGGCTTTGCCCTTTCTCAAGCCAAGTGGCTTGAGAAAGGGCAAAGCCCTAAACGTCGCCTATGTCTTTGTGCTTGAAATAAAATCACAAAAAAGAAACTTGGAGTGCTGCAGCTTTTTCTTCATTTCTATATATATACACACACAATAATATTCACACCTAAACTACCTAGTATGCCCACTCTTTTTGCAATGAATGCTTTTCCCTTCATGATTGTTGATGCAACGCTGATAATCCACTTTAAAAGAGCAAATGACTAGAGACAAGATGAAAGAGGACAGTGAGGTAAACACTAGGGGCTCCATTTCATATGCGGCATCGCCCGCAAAAGCCGGTTTTACACAATTTTGGCATTACATATACGGCGCCACCAATAAATGCGGTACGTATGTTTCACCCGTCGGCCGCTATTTTTACTCCCATAAATTAACATAGAATCGGTATCACATATTCAGCGCAAGGACTTGCACAGCGAAAATGGAGAAATTTGACTCCATTTTCACCTCACCACACATAGGCAGGCGCAGCAAGCCTTGCGCTGAGTATGTGAGCACCGTAAAAATCCCTGAAAATAGTAACTAACACCTAACGCATGCGCAATATCTATACCTGTCAACCGCAATCCCCCACCGTAATAACTAATAAAGTATATTAACCCCTAATCTGCCATTAAACCCACATCGGAACTAATAATAAAAATATTAACCCCTAACTTGACAACCCCCCCAACACAATTTACCTAAACTATTAACCCCTAATCCGCTATTTACCCACATTGAGATATACCAAATAAAAGTATTAACCCCTAAATCCGTCAACCCCAACATCGCAAACTACCTATTAAAACTATTAAACCCTAATCCACCATTAACCGACAATGCAATAAACCTATTAAACTATTAACCTCTAATCTGCCAAACCCACACAACACAATAATGCTAATAAATCTATTAATCCCTAAACTGCCAAACCCCACAATGCAGAGTAACTAATCACTAAACCCCCTAACATAACACCCCCTAAATTAACAGAAACCTAACATTACTTTAAAAATAAAAAAAAAACTAAGTTTAAATTAAACTAAATTTACAGAAAATAAAAAAAATAAAAATTACAGAAAATAAAAGTCTAACATTACAGAAAATAAAAAAACAAAATTATCAAAAATAAAAAAATTATACCTAATCCCTATGAAAATAAAAAGCCCCCCCAAATAAAAACACCCCCTTATCTAATACTAAACTACCAATAGCCCTTAAAAGGGCCTTTTGTAGGGCAGTGTCCTAAATTTAACAGCTCTTTTCCTTAAAAAGATACTAAGCCCCCCTCTAACAGTAAAACACCCCACCCACCAAACCCCCTAAAATAAAAAAAACTAACACTAAAAAAACCTAAACTACCCATTGCCGCTAAAGGGGCATTTGTATGGGCATTGCCCTCTAAAGGACATTCAGCTCTTTTACTGCTCTTAAAAGGGCATACAGCTCTTTTAAGAGTGCCCATAATCCTAATCTAAAAAAGAATAAAAAAAAATTAAAGATTAAAAATGTCGTCCCTTGAATTCCTATTGGCTGATTGGATTCTTCAAATTCAAATCAGCCAATAAGATGAGAGCTACTGAAATCAGCCAATAGGATTTCAGTAGCTCTCATCCTATTGACTGATTTCAATTTGAAGAATCAAACATTCTATACAAAATGCAAAGCGTAATTGTTTTTACGTAAAATGGGCTGAATATGGGCGTATATGAAAATGTTTCTCTAATCCCAGCGTAATTCTATAAAGATTTTCGCACTGCAGATCTCACAGTTTTTTCTCACCAACTAAAAGGTGGCGAGCTTTTCTCAAAACACTCAATATACTTATAGTCCTAATAGAAAAACACATATATACGAAAATATATGCAAATGTAAGATGCTCTATGCAGAAAGCAGCATAATGTGAATTATATTGGCTGCAGGATTTTAGTTTTAAAGTGCTCCCCCTGCTCCCTCATAACTTTGCTCTGAGGAGCGAAGTGTCCCTATTCAGCAAGCTCCATTACTTTCAATAGGAGCAATCTCGCCACTCGCAGGGCCTGCCCCTTTTTTACGATCATTCCACCGGGACAGCCCTGCGAGAGTCGACGAGAAAAAGTAGCTTTGAGCAGGCGATGTTTACATCATCAAGCCCTAGGTGAGCCAATAACATGAGTCATATACGTGCAGCCACCAGTCAGCAGCTCCTGAGTCTATTTAATTATCCTTTTCAACAAAGGATACCACAAAGACAAAACAATTTAGCTGATATTACATGGTTGCTCGTTAGGATTACAGTTTCCAGTCATCCCCTGGATGTAGTTACTCTGAGGGTCGACGGGACACCCTCCCTATTACATTTTTCATTCTAGTATATGACCCTCATAAAATAAATGAGATACTTTAAGAAGTAGTCCACCGAGCCTAATTTTTCTTTGTCTTTTTTTGGCCTATTCCCACATTTTGGGCCAGATTACGAGTAGCGCACATATTACAAGTTGAAAGTAAACGAGTTTGCTTGGGCGCAATTGAATTTAACTTGCGTCAGGATAGCGCAACTTCAGAGCTATGATTAACTTTTACGCTCTATAAAAAAGTTGCACAAAAAAACATCAAAATACATTTAATCCCTTAGTGACCAGACCATTTTTCAATTTTCTTACCCTTAAGGACCAGGGCTATTTACACATTTCTGCTGAGCTTGTGTTTTGCTGTAATTTTCCTCCTACTCATTTACTGTACGCACACATATTATATATGTAAAAAAAAATGATAAAATATGATGAAAAAATGGAAAAAAACACACCTTTTCTAACTTTGACCCCCAAAATCTGTTATACATCTACAACCACCAAAAAACACCCATGCTAAATAGTTTCTAAATTTTGTCCTGAGTTGAAAAATACCCAATGTTTACCAGTTCTTTGCTTTTTTTTTTTGCAAGTTATAGGGCAATAAGTACAAGTAGCACTTTGCTATTTCCAAACCATTTTTTTTTCTTCAAATTAGCGAGTTACATTGTAACACTGCTATCTGTCAGGAATCCCTGAATATCACTTGACATGTATATATATTTCTTTTTAGTAGACAACCCAAAGTATTGATCTAGGCCCATTTTGGTATATTTCATGCTACCATTTCACCGCCAAATGCGATCAAATAAAAAAAAAATCGTTAACTTTTTCACAAACTTTAGGTTTCTCACTGAAATTATTTACAAACACCTTGTTCAATTATGGTACAAATGGTTGTAAATGCTTCTCTGGGATCCCCTTTGTTTATAAATAGCAGACATATATGGCTTTGGCATTACTTTTTGGTAATTAGAAGGGCGCTAAATGCAGCTGCGCACTACACTTGTATCATGCCCAGCAGTTAAAGGGTTAATTAGGTAGTTTGTAGGGTTAATTATAGCTTTGGTGTAGTATAGTTAACAACCCAAAGCATTGATCTAGTCCCATTTTGGTATATTTCATGCCACCATTTCACAGCCAAATGCGATCAAACAAAAGAAAATTGTTAACTTTTTCACTAACTTTAGATTTCTCACTGAAATCATTCACAAACAGCTTGTGCAATTATGGCACAAATGGTTGTAAATGCTTCTCTGGGGTCCCCTTTGTTCAGAAATAGCAGACAAATATGTCTTTGTCGTTGCTTTTTGGAAATTAGAAGTCCGCTAAATGCCGCTGCGCACCACACTTGTATTATGCCCAGCAGTTAAGGGGTTATTTATGTAGCTTGTAGGGTTAATTTTAGCTTTAGTGTAGAGATCAGCCTCCCACCTGACACATCCCACCCCTGATCCCTCCCTGACCCTCCTCAAACAGCTCTTTTCCCAACCCTACCTCACAATTGTCACCGCCTTCTTAAGTACTGGCAGAAAGTCTGCCAGTGTTGGATCCCCCCTTAGCACCCAACCTCCCTGATCCCCCCCATACAGCTTTCTAACCCTCCCCCCTCTACCAATTTCCCGCCATCTTGGGTACTGGCAGCTGTCTGGCAGTACCCAGTTTGCCAAAAAAAATTGTTTTTTATTTTTTTATATACAAAAAAAATGTTCTGTAGTGTAGCTGCCCCACCTTAATAACCTATCCCCCACCCCCTCCCAGATCCCTTGCCCAACATTTATTCCCCCCTCACTCTCCCTCCTTCCCAAACATTTTCATTACATTAATGTTAATGTGGGGTGCACCCTCACACGCCCTCCTCCCCCCCCACGCACTCCCGCCCCCTCGCGCACACTTCTGTGTGACCAGATCCGGAACTAACCAACGATGGGCCGCCCACCCGCCTCCCTGCTACGGCTCCCACCCACCAATGATCGGCACCATCGATTGCCGATGCAGAGAGGGCCACAGAGTGTCTCTCTCTGCATCGGTGCCTAAAAAAGGGTATTACAGGATGCCTCAATATCGAGGCATCACTGCAATACCCTGAAAGCGTCTGGAAGCGATGCACTATAACGTTATATTACAGTATCTAGTTATATTACACTGGTAACGTTATATTACAGTGTCTAGTTATATTACACTGGTAACGTTATATTACAGTGTCTAGTTATATTACACTGGTAACGTTATATTACAGTGTCTAGTTATATTACACCGGTAACGTTATATTACAGTGTCTAGTTATATTACACTGGTAACGTTATATTACACTGGTAACGTTATATTACAGTGTCTAGTTATATTACACTGGTAACGTTATATTACACTGGTAACGTTATATTACAGTGTCTAGTTATATTACACTGGTAACGTTATATTACAGTGTCTAGTTATATTACACTGGTAACGTTATATTACACTGGTAACGTTATATTACACTGGTAAAGTTATATTACACTGGTAACGTTATATTACAGTGTCTAGTTATATTACACTGGTAACGTTATATTACAGTGTCTAGTTATATTACACTGGTAACGTTATATTACAGTGTCTAGTTATATTACACTGGTAACGTTATATTACAGTGTCTAGTTATATTACACTGGTAACGTTATATTACACTGGTAACGTTATATTACACTGGTAAAGTTATATTACACTGGTAACGTTATATTACAGTGTCTAGTTATATTACACTGGTAACGTTATATTACACTGGTAAAGTTATATTACACTGGTAAAGTTATATTACACTGGTAACGTTATATTACAGTGTCTAGTTATATTACACTGGTAACGTTATATTACACTGGTAAAGTTATATTACACTGGTAACGTTATATTACAGTGTCTAGTTATATTACACTGGTAACGTTATATTACACTGGTAAAGTTATATTACACTGGTAACGTTATATTACAGTGTCTAGTTATGTTACACTGGTAACGTTATATTACAGTGTCTAGTTATATTACTCTGGTAACGTTATATTACAGTGTCTAGTTATATTACACTGGTAACGTTATATTACACTGGTAACGTTATATTACACTGGTAACGTTATATTACAGTGTCTAGTTATATTACACTGGTAACGTTATATTACAGTGTCTAGTTATATTACACTGGTAATGTTATATTACAGTGTCTAGTTATATTACACTGGTAGCGTTATATTACACTGATAACGTTATATTACAGTATCTAGTTATATTACACTGGTAACGTTATATTACAGTATCTAGTTATATTACACTGGTAACGTTATATTACAGTGTCTAGTTATATTACACTGGTAACGTTATATTACACTGGTAAAGTTATATTACACTGGTAAAGTTATATTACACTGGTAACGTTATATTACAGTGTCTAGTTATATTACACTGGTAACGTTATATTACAGTGTCTAGTTATATTACACTGGTAACGTTATATTACACTGGTAAAGTTATATTACACTGGTAAAGTTATATTACACTGGTAACGTTATATTACAGTGTCTAGTTATATTACACTGGTAACGTTATATTACACTGGTAAAGTTATATTACACTGGTAACGTTATATTACAGTGTCTAGTTATATTACACTGGTAACGTTATATTACAGTGTCTAGTTATATTACACTGGTAACGTTATATTACAGTGTCTAGTTATATTACACTGGTAACGTTATATTACACTGGTAACGTTATATTACACTGGTAACGTTATATTACAGTGTCTAGTTATATTACACTGGTAACGTTATATTACACTGGTAATGTTATATTACAGTGTCTAGTTATATTACACTGGTAACGTTATATTACACTGATAACGTTATATTACAGTATCTAGTTATATTACACTGGTAACGTTATATTACAGTGTCTAGTTATATTACACTGGTAACGTTATATTACACTGGTAACGTTATATTACACTGGTAACGTTATATTACAGTGTCTAGTTATATTACACTGGTAACGTTATATTACAGTGTCTAGTTATATTACACTGGTAACGTTATATTACAGTGTCTAGTTATATTACACTGGTAACGTTATATTACACTGATAACGTTATATTACAGTATCTAGTTATATTACACTGGTAACGTTATATTACAGTGTCTAGTTATATTACACTGGTAACGTTATATTACAGTGTCTAGTTATATTACACTGGTAACGTTATATTACACTGGTAACGTTATATTACAGTGTCTAGTTATATTACACTGGTAACGTTATATTACAGTGTCTAGTTATATTACACTGGTAACGTTATATTACACTGATAACGTTATATTACAGTATCTAGTTATATTACACTGGTAACGTTATATTACAGTATCTAGTTATATTACACTGGTAACGTTATATTACAGTGTCTAGTTATATTACACTGGTAACGTTATATTACAGTGTCTAGTTATATTACACTGGTAACGTTATATTACACTGGTAACGTTATATTACAGTGTCTAGTTATATTACACTGGTAACGTTATATTACACTGGTAACGTTATATTACAGTGTTTAGTTATATTACACTGGTAACGTTATATTACACTGGTAACGTTATATTACAGTGTCTAGTTATATTACACTGGTAACGTTATATTACAGTGTCTAGTTATATTACACTGGTAACGTTATATTACACTGGTAACGTTATATTACACTGGTAACGTTATATTACAGTGTCTAGTTATATTACACTGGTAATGTTATATTACAGTGTCTAGTTATATTACACTGGTAACGTTATATTACAGTGTCTAGTTATATTACACTGGTAACGTTATATTACACTGGTAATGTTATATTACAGTGTCTAGTTATATTACACTGGTAACGTTATATTACACTGGTAACGTTATATTACAGTGTCTAGTTATATTACACTGGTAACGTTATATTACACTGGTAACGTTATATTACAGTGTCTAGTTATATTACACTGGTAACGTTATAGTACACTGGTATATGAAATTAGGGGTGTAACTACAGGGGTCTCTGAGGTCTCACTGGAGACCAGGTCCTCAGATTTAGGGGGTTCTTCTGGCCCTTCAGTTAATAGTGTAAGTCCCACAGTGGAATGGTTGCCATGGTTCTGCTTTGAAAGGTAACACTTATAAAAATATATATGCCAGTGGCCTTTTAAAGAAATATTTTGAAAATGTTCTGTGAGTTTGAAAATGTTCTAAGAACCCTGACATATGTATTTTTATAATTATTTTCTTTAACGGCAGCAAGTATACAGAAAATTTAAACTTTTGACTTTACAAGTGTGGGCAACTTTGTACAGAAACATATGCCACCATATTTGTACAGGGAGGTGGCACAGGGGTACAGACTAACCAAGGGGAAGGATGATAGAGTATCACAGAGAAGCTGCCCCATTTGCCACCATGTGGCTGCCGGCTCAGCTTCTGCCAGAAAGGGCGCTATTGAAATGAGGGCCCCACCACAGTCTGCCCTGGTTCCCATTGAGGTCTATTTATGGTCTGATTGGAGTAGAAAGCTTTGTTAATACTACACATCCACTGACAGTTTTTCTGTACACATCTTACTTGTTTGTCTTTGAAGCTTTGTGTTAGTTTGAATGGTCCCTTTTATGTTTTTGCGCAACTTGGTGTGTGCGTCTGTTGTAATTCTTGTGTTTCTCAAATTATCAGTATCTCTGTGTGTCTCTGCAGAGTAGGTTTCTGTCTATATTTATTTCTGTGTTTTTCTTTGCATCACCTTGTGTGTGCATGTGTGTTTCTTTAAAACTCTCTTATGTTCTTATGTCTTAAAGGGACAGTCAAGTACGAAAAAAACTTTTATGATTCAAATAGGGCATGTAATTTTAAACAACTTTCCAATTTACTTTTATCACCGATTTTTGCTTTTTTCTCTAGGTATTCTTAGTTGAAAGCTAAACATAGGAGGTTCACATGCTAATTTATTAGACCTTGAAGGCCGCCTCTAATCTAAATGCATTTTGATAGTTTTTCACCACTAGAGGGCATTAGTTCACGTGTTTCATATAGATAACATTGAGCTCATGCACGTGAATTTACCATGGAGTCCGCTCTGATTGGCTAAAATGCAAGTCTGTCAAAAGAACTGAAATAAGGGGGCAGTCTGCTGAGGCTTAGATACAAGGTAATTACAGAGGTAAAATGTATATAATTATAACTGTGTTGGTTATGCAAAACTGGGGAATGGGTCATTAAGGGATTATCTATCTTTTAAAAAAACAAAAATTCTGGTGTTGACTGTCCCTTTAATGATTGTTTCTGTTTTATCAGTATTTGTGCACATCTTTCCCTGTGTCTGTCTGTGCTTCCTTGTGTTCTTGTGGGTGACTGTGCTAGATACAATAAAAATGTAATGAAATTTCCACTTCCTCTTTTATCGTAATTAGCGGATTCACTAAGATTTGCAGCCCTTTTCTGCGTGTCTTTGTGTCTGTGGACACGCTGCTGTGTCTGTGTCAAAAATCCCTGTTGTTGCATCTCTGTGTCTCTTTTTACATTATAGTCAATGTACATTCAGTTCCTTCCTGTGTTTTTCGGTGTATCTCTATAGGTATCAAGGTTGATGGTTTTTTTTTTATGTCTCTGACTACCTTAATGTAGAAGAGGGGTCAGTTGTTTCATTGTGATTGGTCAAGACTGTCTCTATGGTAACTACAGGCATGTAGTCACTAGACTGTAATATCTTAAAAGGGGAAGACCTATGTGGACATCAGGTCACATGACATCACTAACCAATAAGAGCCTTAAAATGCAAAAGTACACTATCCTGACCATGGCCAGACAATCTTAGCAATGCTCTACATATCTGCCAAGCTATTGGTAGCGTTAAAGGGACATGCCACCCACATTTTTTCTTTTATGATTTAGAAAGAGAATGCAATTTTAAACATCTTTCTAATTTACTTATATTATCTAATTTGTTTTATTCTCTTGATATTCTTTGATGAAAAGCATATCTAGATATGCTCACTAGCTGCTGATTGGTTGCTGCACATAGAATCCTTCTGTGATTGGCTCACCATGTGCATTGCTTTTTCTTCAACTAAGGATATTTAAAAAATGAAGCAAAATAAATAATGGAAGTAAATTGTAATGTTGTTTAAATTTCTGTTCTCTATCTGAATCATGAAAGAAAGATTTTGGGTTTAGTGGCCATTTAAGTAAGAACAGTACTTTTAGAGTAACCCATGTTGAGTTGGGTAATATCCTAGTCTAAGCAATACTCTGAAATTCATTAGTGTGGGATGTATACAGTATAAGCCCAGTCTAAGAAATGTTCTGCAGCTGACTAGCAGTGTGAAATGGATCAGTGCAGACTAAAAAATGATCTGCTGCCATAACCATTAGTGTGCAATTTATTTGAAATTAGTGCAATCCTTACTATGCTCTATGTAGTTGACTAGCAGTTAAATACAGATATCAGATCAATACAAACTGCAATGCACTCTGTACAATGGATTTTAGATCTAGATTTTAGATCGGCCCTCTAGAACTATAGCTGTGCCTAAGCAGTGCTTTATGATGCTAATCAGGGACTTGTTTGAGTAATGTTCCACAGAGCTGACCAACAGTAAGAATATATCAGAGCCAAGTATGCATAATAGTACGGCCAGGGTTTCTGATTTTTCTAATAATTTGTCATATTATCATTAATGTTATCATTTGTGGTCTTTTTTATTCATAACCTACCAACATTATTGCTTTTCTCTTATAGATATTTTTCACAGTAACTAATGTCCAACAAAAAACAGTGCAATGAAACAAATCATTACACATATAGATTTTCAATTTGCTACAATCATGCAGTTAAAAAGCTACAACATTAATTAAACAAATGCTGATCTTATTAATACTTTAATCCAAAAATCTTGACAAGCACACAATAAATTCCTCTGCATGCATGAAGTACTTAAAAAAATAACCTAAGAGTTTGAGGAAAATATTAAGATAATAAATATGAATAATAATAAAACAAAATGAAGTATGCTTGAAAACATATTTCACAGTAATTTACATTTTATCAATACAAAAAAAAGTCTTAGATTTTCCTGGCTTTGCAAATTGGAATTCTTTGCAAATTAACTAAGGTAGTTCATTCAATTTGTCAAAACAGGTGAGATACTTCTACGAAAATAAACAACTCTTCTGAAATCTGCATTTTGGGCCAGATTATGAGTTGAGTGATATTTAGCTCTTTTGCTCGTGCGCCAACTGCGCTAGAAGTAAACTTTTTGTGTGCCTCGGGTTGCACTCATATTAAAAGTTAAAAGTTATCGCTCATGCATTAATCCGATGTGAGCAAAAAAACGACGTTAGCGTATTGCACGCAAGCGATGACTTATTCCCCCATAGAAGTCAATGGAGAAAAAAAAGTGAAAAAAAACCCACCCCACTCTTGCACTAACCCGAACGCATATTCTCAAGTACATAAACCTGACATAAAAATATGAAAATTTCACATTCCAATGTTCTTCATATAGAATAATATGTTCTATTTATTCAGAAATACATATTTCTATATATATCTGATGGCATTTTGGTACAATATACTGTATATCTATACTTTTATATATATGATTACATATAGGTACAGATATGTATAGGAATATCTATTTAAAAATACATAGAACATATTTCCCTATGTGCAGAACATTGGAATGTGAAATATTTACAGTTAATACATGGTTAAAACATTTATTAAATATAAATATTTCATAAATATGTTTTTACATGTTTTCATCTACTTGACTGCAATATATATATATATATATATATATATATATATATATATATATATATATATATATATATATATATATATATATATATATATGTGTGTGTGTATACATATGTTTTTATGTGTTTATATGTGTATATATGTCTGTAAATACATATATACACATATGAATACATAAATACATATGTATACATATATAGACATACATATACAGTATATATAGATATATTTAGACATGTATATATGTATCTTTATGTTAAAGCCCTTTGCAACCTGAGATCTCATATATTTGAGCCTTTAAAACTTTTGTGCAATATTCTTTTTGAATAATTTTTATCAGATGGTGTTATTAAGAGTGTAACTGTACTTTGTAATGTATTTGCGATGTGTTTTGTGACACTTTTTTGTTTTACGAAACAAATAACCAGAGCTTTGAGGTCGCAGTGATCACTCTTGCGTAAATCGCGATTGCGCTCAGACGTTCGCATTTACTTTTAACTTGTAATAATAGCATAATATAACTTGACTTGCGTGCGAATGAACGTGAAAATTCAATATCGCTTACGTGCAAATGAAAGTGCTCCACTCGTAATCTGGCCCTTTATCTGCTAAATCAAGTTCAAAATGGCAGCACTTGGCTGGCACTCTTGATCTCTTCTTTTCTAATTTGATTAAATTACATTTTTTGATTTTTAAGAGTAGATTTGTATTCAGTATTACTTCCATATATGCAAGAGACATTATAAATATTTATAGTCCCTCTTCCATCATTAGATGGTGCGATGAGGAGTCTCGCAATTTACCAATGAATTTGTGAATTTAGAAAAAGCACTTAAACATGTGATAAAAATAAACTCTTTGTAAAATAATTAATTATGAGTTTACTATGATTGAAGTACAAGAGGAATTGCTACAAAAATAAAGTTAAGGAATTACCGTAATTCATAGTCTAGCAAAAAACTGTGAAGGCCAAACTGTACACTTGGGTCATGATAGGAAGGTGGGTAGGGGAGCAGATAATCAGAGCCGCCTGTGGCTGATGCCTTAGGCAGATCAGGAGGAAACATGGATAAAGGGTTTGTTGGAATCAGATGCCCATATCTCATATAAGGGACATCAAGGTTACAGGAGGTCTGCCTGCTGGTGCTTACCAAATCCATCTGAGAACTCTTTCAAACTCCCCCAGGCATATCAGCAGAGAATGTGTAGAGACTCTGCTGGAATCAAATGTCCATAGCATCTACAAGCATTAAAAAGATATGGACCTTTAGAAGAAATTAGTCCCACCTTAGGTAATAAAATGACTCAGATTTTAATTTTTTTAGTTTGTTTATTTCATCCTGTCACTGTCATTATATGTGTTTGGTAGCTAGGGTTGCCGCCCGTCCCTTAAAATACAGAACACTTATAAGTTACACATGCTGCAGGGTGGAATATGAATAGTGCTGTCCAGAAACACAATACATGTTCCTCCCTGCACACCCTGCAGCATGTGTAACTCATAAGTGTCCGGGAAAACATGGCTGAGGTGGCAACCCGATTGGTAGCAAACTTCATGGCTTAACAAGGAAAAAGCAGACAGAAAAATGTCACCAAACAAAACAAAAAAATAAGCTGTTTCAGGGGCTTTGGCTATTTCTTTGCTTGCTGATATTTATTTAGCTTCAACACCTTAAAGGGATATGAAACACTAAAATTGTATTTTGTTATTCAGATAGATCATACAATTTTATACAAGTTTCCTATTTACTGCTGTTATCAAATTTGCTTAATTCCCATGATATTCTGTGTTGAAGAGATACCTAGGTAGGCATCTGGAGCACTACATGGCAGGAAATAGTGCTGCCATATAGTGCTCTTGCAAATGGATAACATTCTTGCAAAACTGCTGCCATATAGTGCTCCAGAAATGGGCCGGCTCCTAAGCTTACGTCCCCGCTTTTCGACAAAAGATACCAAGAAAAAGAAGAAAAATTGATAATAAAAGTAAATTAGAAAGTCGTTTGAAATCGCATGCTCTATCTGAATCATGAAAGAAAAATTTAGATTTTCATATCCCTTTAAGGTTGTTAAAGGTACAGACATCTACAGGGCATGGATGTGTTAAGTATGCATTAAACAAGGCAGATTCTCAAATGTAACACATTTAGACTTAGAAGATCTATGTATGATATTTTTAAAGGGACATTATACTGTATTTTTTTCTTCTTTATTAAGTTACTAACTATCCATTTTACATTCTGGAGTGTATTAAATTGTTTAAATATAGCTCATTTGCCATTATTGTGTCATTTTAAATAGCTTCTTTTGTCTTTTGAAGCTTTCCCCAACAATGAACAAATTAATGCTTTAGCATTCTCTTTAAGAAAAAACCTATGTAAACAAAGGCAGCAATAGAAATCAACCTCCCAGTGGGGTTGGTAGAGAGAGAGAGAGAGAGAGAGAGAGAGAGAGAGCACACAGATAATTTGTTCCTGCAGCTGCTTGGGATACTGTGAACTCTTAGTGAATTTATCTTACTTACTACTCATAAATACAATAACATAGACTTTAATTTACATTTACTGTTCCTGCTTCATCTGGAACCTATGAGGTGGCCTACTGGCCTAGTATCTGAAGGTTCTTTTGCTGGTAAATGGAGTTCAAGGCACTGTGGGATAATGTCTTTTGTGATGGCCAGTGGATGCGAACCAGGTGTTCCCAGACATTTTTGTATGGACAGTTTGTCACTAATGGTGGGGTTGGCTTAGAATGCCTGGCTATTTTCAATAAAAGTAGAGGCTTTCCTTTCAAAATAGGGACTGGAAGGAGACCCTATTACAAAAATACAAAAACATAGTGCAGTACACCTATGGTATATTGAATGCTGTCCGATAATACTACCCCTCAATACAATGAAAAACAATAAAATAGCAGCACATATAAAAATGATCAATACACACCACACCACTAATATAGGTGTGTTACTATTCCTGATCTTCTGCTGATATATCCAGAAAATCATGACCTGAAAGAAAGACATGCAACCGGCCATTTGGGACACATGACCAAATACCCCACAGATCAAGGTTTGCAAGACAGGCTGCTTAGTGAAGGGCAACTGTGGCATCACATTCTCAGGGATGTATCTAATCTATGGACCACTAGCCAGGTTGTTTTTTTGTAAAGTCTGCTGGATCTTGGACAGATCATACTCCTCCATGTTTGTCTAAAACAAATTGTACTTTTGGCAGTTGGTTCAGGGTATAAGTTGAAACAAAAAAAAGTGTTAAGTAGTAACTTTCGGATTACTTGAAAATTACCTTTTGATGAATCTTCATGTTCTTATGTGAAATGTTTGGCCTGATAAGGTTTGTGTTGTTCATCAGTACAAAGTGCAGCAGCGTAGTGGACCTTGTATATAGAGAAACTCCAGAATTACATTTTCTTTGTTCTTTTGGTGAAGGAAATGCTACAAACTGGCAGTAAAAGGCTTTTCATACTAATGGAAAGTCTTAGCTACATAGTGCCTCTGCATGTATGTCATTACCTAATTATTGTAAGGCAGTGACCATGTTTTCTGGTTTTATGTTCCAATGGAAAAAAAGACAAAACATAAGTTTTCTTTTTCTCTGACATTTCATAGTTAAAAGGACATACAAGTAATTTTTTTATTTCTTCTATAGTGTATTTCTTCTATTTAACACTGCACTGCAAACGATCTGCATACAATATAAATGCTTTCTAAGGATTAAACCTTTAATTTTCTTAGCAAAATTGACATGGTTTGCTGTCTCATAGCTGCCCAGGGACATATGCCTTGCAAAGCTGTTTCAGTATATTTATCTTATTTACCCTCCTATAGTCAATTAGGGACTTTTAAGAAACGAGTTCTTGCATCGATCAAGCAATCATGGTGTAGTATATTGCAGGGTCAGGTTTCTGGATCCCGCAGAATACTGTCAATGATTAGCTCTTTTAAGGGGGTTCATATTGAGGTTAATTTTAAAGAGACATCATCAATAATATTGACAAATTACAAGGTAAAAATAACCACAGAGCACAGTTGTGGCTAGTTTTCTGCTTGTTGCTTTTTGTTAATGTGTTTGACGATGTGACTGCTAATCTTATATATATATATTACATGTTTTAGCCATGTGCTCTTGTGAATTACAGATATCTAGTGCCTGGTATAATAGGTATATTGGTTACAGCTTTACAGCTACTGCAGTGAAAAGTACTGTGTATTTGACAATGTACACACTGTGGTTGGATCTCTAAATTTTGTGTTTCTGCAGATAATCCAATATAGCCAGCAATCGTTCATAAGTCTGTCAAAAACACTTTTTGATATTACGACCTACATTTTTCTCAAAGGAACATTTACATGCACAGAGTGCTTATTTGCATGATTGTATTACACGCTGCATTATTCACTAGACATTCCTGAAGAATTGTTGTCATGTGTTTGATGTAAGCGTATCTTTTTATAAGAATTTATTTTAATGGGATATTACGTTTATATATATATATGTATGTATGTATATATACAGTATATATATATATGTGTGTGTGTGTATCAGACCTTAATTAATGCATTGCAAAAGATATACCTAAAAATAAAACCTGACAATATGACACACCACTTAAATACCCTTCTGACTATTGCTTATCTTCCCTTCAGGGACATAACTACAGACATCACAGAGGTCTCATTTAAGAATGGGCCCACATCTCTAGGGGACCCATTTAATCCTGCAATTGGTTTCTGTACTAGGGCCCTTGTGGGGCCTAGGTGCCACCTGAATCATGCCAAAACAGGGCTCATAGTGTAAGGAACGTTTGTGGATTTGTATAAATATGGAAGCAGGGATTCCAAGATGGCTGTCACAATGTGGTCATATAGAAAAAAAAAGAGAAAAAAAAAGGTACCTGACAACATTCAAATTTGTGGTAAAAGCAACTTCACATAAAGGATTTTCCTCTGCAACCAATCCCAAATCAATGTGGATACTAAAAGAAAAGTGCACTATACAGCTATACCTCAGACTCACAAGGTATATAAAATAGTAAAACCAAGGAAATGTTCCAAAGACTGGGGCTATATCTCTTCCAAAGTGTTTTAACTTTCAGATTCTACCCACTCTCAAACGGTACATCAGTATAGGTTACACATATAGAACCCTCATATACGATGGTAATTCACCTGGTACTAGGGATGGGCGAATGTTTTGCAACATTCGAAAAATGAAACAAATTTTAACACGTTCGTTCAAATCGAATTTCGAATGTTTACATAACATTCTAACATTCGATTTTCGAATGTTCGGTTTTGAATTTTACGATTACATTCGAAAATATTCTTTTTGAAAAATTTGAATTTATATTTGTAATAGTATTTCTAATGCTTTCTTTAAATGTAATATTAAAATTATGCAATATTCGAATTAGAAAAATTTGAATTTATATGTTTGTAATAGTATTTTTAATGTTTTCTTTAAATGTAATATTCGTATTATGCAATATTCTATATAGAAACATTCAAAATTATATATTTGTATCTATTATGTATCAATTTACTAGATTCCCTCCCTACCACATGAACTATTGAACTTCTGAATAGTATTTGTTAAATAGAATGTTAAATTCGAAATTTCGAATGTGGACATTCAATATAATTATAAACATTCGAATTTGAAAGTGACATTCAAAAACTGTAAATAGCATTCGATTATAGAACTTTTAAGACTATTCGTTCTTATCAACATTCAGATTTATAATTCGAATTTCGGTAATAACATTTGTTCTAACATTCGAAATTTGGAAATTTACACATTCGCCCATCCCTACCTGGTACACATCACCAAAAGAAGTGGTATCTACCTTCACTGTGGTTGCACCCTTATGCGCTGGTGTCCTTAGATGACCTCTACGCCACCGTTTTCGGTCTTCGACTCCCGTCTACACTCTCTCTTGCTTCCGTATTGAGCAGTCACATGAGTCTTATCCTCCAATGAGGCTCTCTCTGTTCCGTGTACAGTTCTAAACTCCTCTGATATCTTTCTCCGTTTGTTAGTAGTGTTTCTAACAGAGTTCTCTGTTATAGATACAATCTTCACATACAGCTGAGCTCAAGCGCAATCTGAAATACCCCTGTAAAATGTATCGCTTTTTAAGAACTAAAGTAAACCATTATTATTATTATTAATAATAGTTTAGAAAAGAACTACATAAAAAACATCTTTTGCACCCTCGGCTAAGTGCACCATCGGCTTGGTGATTGAGCGATATCTAACTTGTATTTTACTGAATACCCTTATAGAAGTGAGGTGAGGTATTTAATGCACTCACGCTTTCCGATATGCATATGTTAGCACATCCTAGACTATCGCTTGGAAGATAAAAAAATCCCATTTTGGGTTCTTTCGAATGGCATATCATTGCTACTTACCTAGCTTTATTGATGTTTTTAAGTACTGGCTATAGAAAAGCTATGTAAACATAAACAGCAGGAGATATTACACTTCCAGTGAAGGTAGGAGATATAACAAATACAATTTTTATTTTCATTTGTTCTCTCTAAGTATTGGGCTTTATTATATAGACAAAGATAAGATAAAGAAACATTTCTATGTATAGAAAGTTATAAGATGAGGAGGTCTGATTTCCCTGCAAGCTCAGTCTATTGTAATGGCCTGTGGCTTTAAAGAACAATTTGCTACCAAGTGCGGTCAGGTTAACAACTTGTAAATCCTGTCTGCTCGCAAATTGATCAATCTTGACCACAATGGGGGAAGATTCACAAACTGCCTCTCCAGCCTCTGTAGTCTTACCAATTCCTAAGCTATGCTAAGATGCTTGTTCACTAACATTTGCACACCTTTCCAATCTTAAAGGGACAGTATACAGCAATTTTCATTTAACTGCATGTAATAGACACTACTATAAAGAATAAGATGCACAGATACTGATATAAAAATCCAATATAAAACTGTTTAAAAACTTACTTAGAAGCTCTCAGTTTAGCTCTGTTGAAAAGGTATCTGGAAAGCCCACTGCAAGTGGGAAATAAGACCCCCCCCTTCTTTTGCACATGAAAAGACCCTTTACACAAACGGAAGCAAGCTGGAGTAGGTATCTGACGGTATTCTCATAAAACTTTGGGGGTTGGCTAGGAGTCTGAAAATCAGAGCAATGTTATTTAAAAATTAGCAAAACTATACATTCAAAAAACAAACAAAAACTGTATGGGCTATATAAATAGATCATCTACAAAACATTTATCCAAAGAAAAAATGAGTGTATAATGTCCCTTTAAGTTCATTGCCTCCTTGGAATAACATAGGGATTAGTGAGACTAGAGAGAATGTTAGTAAATATACCCTAGAATCAATGTACACCACATTGTGGAGAAGCAAGAAGCAGACGAGTTGTGGGATAAGTGATGTGAGGGAGAGGCCATATCTTTCTCACACTGTCACTGTCTGTAAAAATCAATGTCTTGCCTATGTCACATTTTCACCACATGAGGCAGCTGTGCAGCTGGCCTGTCATAATGTCACTTTGTGCCGGGAGCTGTAGGTAGCATACTTTGGTACCAGTAACGAATCCTGTCTATGTTACATGCCACTCTGCATTTGAAAAGACAGGTGCTATTTCTGTTACTAACACCATGTGTTGGTAGGGGCAGCGTCGTTGTAATCATGTCATTCTGCAGGATGTGGTTTGAGGGACTGTCCCGTATTGCAACGAATATTACTTTTGCCGAGTTAAACCATTCAGCTATGTAAGTTGACTGTTATCATGAGAAAGAGGTTCTATTGCAGTGTTAATTTAGTGCCAATGTACCAAACAAGGGAACTAACTGTGCTCAAAAGTTTCTTAAAGTAGCTATTTATGGATATTGTTACTGTAAGTCTGTCAGAGTAAGGGTAGCTTATGTGAGCCTGGCATTGCTGGTTTAGAAATGGAATTAGAAGTTAATGCTGAGAATCTTCATCAGTTAATGCTGGGAGTGTTGGCCAGTGGAGTCCAGTATAATTGTTGTAAGCTTTCCAGAAAAAATATGGTGAGTCTGGTAATATTATAGGTTATACTGGAAGCATCACAGATTGGGTTTATTAATATTCTGCATTTGAAACACTGCATGTGCATGAAATGTATCTGACAATACATGTTTTACTAGCAAGAGTATGGCAAACTAAGGGTTAACAGAGACAGTATTTTGCTATCTTAAATAAAGCAGTAAAGAGAGGGAGTGTTCTTACATGTATGTATTCTTTATTAAAGGGACATGAAACTCATTTTTTTTTTCATGATTCAGATGGAGAATACAATTTTTGAACAGAATTCCAATTTTCTTCCATTATCTAATTTGCTTCATCCTAAATCCTTTGTTGAAGAAATAGCAATGCACATGGGTGAGCCAATAACACAAGGCATCTATGTGCAGCTACCAATCAGCACCTACTGAGCATATTTAGATATGGTTTTCAACAAAGGATATCAAGAGTATGAAGCAAATTAGATAATAGAAGAAAATTGAAAAGTTGTTTAAAATTGCACCCTCTTTTTGAATCACAAAAGAGAAAATGTGGGTTTCATGTCCCTTTAACTTCTATCGATAAAGCTGAATAAGATATGTAATACTGAACAATGAAATAAAAAACATATACAGGAACTGCATATACTGAGAAGTCACAGATAGTACAGGCGTCGGGAGGTTAAACGTTCATACAGTGAGTATAAGTACTAATAATGCAAATATTACAATAGGACCATAATCTGTGTTTGCATTTGATTGTACAGGAGTTTCAGTTGTAAAGTAAAATATGGGTACATTCTGTGAGTCTGACAGTGAACAGTTAATGGTGTGTTGCAGGGAGGACAAAGAAAATTATCTTCTTCTGCAATTAATGGGGTTAATGTTGTGTCATGGAAAGTGTGGGGGTTAATTCTGAGAATCTGTTTTGGGATTTTATCAGTGATATTGTCAAGTAGTGCGGGGGTTAAAAAGTAAGTCTTTCAGAATGGAGGTTAATACTGGGACACTGACAGTTTAGGGGTTAATGCTGTGAGTCTGGTAGTGCGGGGGTTAACTGTCAGTGTGGGAGTGCTGTTTGGTTCCTGCTCTCTCATCACTCTTGAATGCTTGACATACTGGCTGACTTACTGCACCATAATCATGGTGATCTCTAATCACTGGGCTACAGGTGAGCTAATTCCTGATCCTGAGGGGTTAAAAGAGCACCAGCTTTTGGGGTAGTGTAAATATGCTGTGTATAGAATGACTGGAGTGTGTGAGGTTGGTGAAGTGAAGGAGACTGTTTGTGTAATGGGGTAGGGCAAAATCATAACTGTAGAGGGAGCACAGGTTGTAGGGGGAGCAGTGTAAGAGCACTATGTGTAGGGGGAGCAGTGTAAGAGCACTATGTGTAGGGGGAGCAGTGTAAGAACACTATGTGTAGGGGGAGCAGTGTAAGAGCACTATGTGTAAGGGGAGCAGTGTAAGAGCACTATGTGTAGGGGGAGCAGTGTAAGAACACTATGTGTAGGGGGAGCAGTGTAAGAACACTATGTGTAGGGGGAGCAGTGTAAGAGCACTATGTGTAAGGGGAGCAGTGTAAGAACACTATGTGTAGGGGGAGCAGTGTAAGAACACTATGTGTAGGGGGAGCAGTGTAAGAGCACTATGTGTAAGGGGAGCAGTGTAAGAGCACTATGTGTAGGGGGAGCAGTGTAAGAACACTATGTGTAGGGGGAGCAGTGTAAGAACACTATGTGTAGGGGGAGCAGTGTAAGAACACTGTGTGTAGGGGGAGCAGTGTAAGAACACTATGTGTAGGGGGAGCAGTGTAAGAGCACTGTGTGTAGGGGGAGTAGTGTAAGAGCACTGTGTGTAGGGGGAGCAGTGTAAGAGTACTATGTGTAGGGGGAGCAGTGTAAGAACACTATGTGTAGGGGGAGCAGCGTAAGAGCATTGTGTGTAGGGGGAGCAGTGTAAGAACACTGTGTGTAGGGGGAGCAGTGTAAGAGCATTGTGTGTAGGGGTAGCAGTGTAAGAGCACTGTGTGTAGGGGGAGCAGTGTAAAAGCACTATGTGAAGGGGGAGCAGTGTAAGAGCACTGTGTGTAGGGGGAGCAGTGTAAGAACACTATGTGTAGGGGGAGCAGTGTAAGAACATTGTGTGTAGGGGGAGCAGTGTAAGAACACTATGTGTAGGGGGAGCAGTGTAAGAACACTATGTGTAGGGGGAGCAGTGTAAGAGCACTGTGTGTAGGGGGAGCAGTGTAAGAGCACTTTGTGTAGGGGGAGCAGTGTAAGAACGCTATGTGTAGGGGAGCAGTGTAAGAGCAGTGTAAGAGCACTGTGTGTAGGGGGAGCAGTGTAAGAGCACTGTGTGTAGGGGAGCAGTGTAAGAGCACTGTGTGTAGGGGGAGCAGTGTAAGAGCACTATGTGTAGAGGGAGCAGTGTAAGAGCACTGTGTGTAGGGGGAGCAGTGTAAGAGCACTATGTGTAGGGGGAGCCATGTAAGAACACTGTGTGTAGGGGGAGCAGTGTAAGAGCACTGTGTGTAGGGGGAGCAGTGTAAGAGCACTGTGTGTAGGGGGAGCAGTGTAAGAGCACTGTGTGTAGGAAAGCAGTGTAAGAGCACTGTGTGTAGGGGGAGCAGTGTAAGAGCACTGTGTGTAGGGGGAGCAGTGTAAGAGCACTGTGTGTAGGGGGAGCAGTGTAAGAGCACTGTGTGTAGGGGGAGCAGTGTAAGAGCACTATGTGTAGGGGGAGTAGTGTAAGAGCACTGTGTGTAGGGGAGCAGTGTAAGAGCACTGTGTGTAGGGGGAGCAGTGTAAGAGCACTGTGTGTAGGGGAGCAGTGTAAGAGTACTGTGTGTAGGGGGAGCAGTGTAAGAACACTATGTGTAGGGGGAGCAGTGTAAGAACACTATGTGTAGGGGGAGCAGTGTAAGAACACTGTGTGTAGGGGGAGCAGTGTAAGAACACTATGTGTAGGGGGAGCAGTGTAAGAGCACTGTGTGTAGGGGGAGTAGTGTAAGAGCACTGTGTGTAGGGGGAGCAGTGTAAGAGTACTATGTGTAGGGGGAGCAGTGTAAGAACACTATGTGTAGGGGGAGCAGCGTAAGAGCACTGTGTGTAGGGGAGCAGTGTAAGAGTACTGTGTGTAGGGGGAACAGTGTAAGAGCACTGTGTGTAGGGGGAGCAGTGTAAGAGCACTGTGTGTAGGGGGAGCAGTGTAAGAGCACTGTGTGTAGGGGGAGCAGTGTAAGAGCACTGTGTGTAGGGGAGCAGTGTAAGAGCACTGTGTGTAGGGGGAGCAGTGTAAGAGCACTGTGTGTAGGGGGAGCAGTGTAAGAGCACTTTGTGTAGGGGGAGGAGTGTAAGAGCACTATGTGTAGGGGGAGCAGTGTAAGAAAACTATTTTAGGGGGAGCAGTGTAAGAGCATTGTGTGTAGGGGGAGCAGTGTAAGAACACTGTGTGTAGGGGGAGCAGTGTAAGAACACTGTGTGTAGGGGGAGCAGTGTAAGAGCATTGTGTGTAGGGGGAGCAGTGTAAGAACACTATGTGTAGGGGGAGCAGTGTAAGAGCACTTTGTGTAGGGGAGCAGTGTAAGAGCACTATGTGTAGGGGGAGCAGTGTAAGAGCATTGTGTGTAGGGGGAGCAGTGTAAGAGCACTGTGTGTAGGGGGAGCAGTGTAAGAACACTGTGTGTAGGGGGAGCAGTGTAAGAACACTGTGTGTAGGGGGAGCAGTGTAAGAACACTGTGTGTAGGGGGAGCAGTGTAAGAGCACTGTGTGTAGAGGGAGCAGTGTAAGAGCACTGTGTGTAGGGGGAGCAGTGTAAGAGCACTGTGTGTAGGGGGAGCAGTGTAAGAGCATTGTGTGTAGGTGGAGCAGTGTAAGAGCACTATGTGTAGGTGGAGCAGTGTAAGAACACTATGTGTAGGGGGAGCAGTGTAAGAGCATTGTGTATAGGGGGAGCAGAGTAAGAGCATTGTGTATAGGGGGAGCAGTGTAAGAGCACTGTGTGTAGGAGGAGCAGTGTAAGAACACTGTGTGTAGGGGGAGCAGTGTAAGAGCACTATGTGTAGGGGGAGCAGTGTAAGAGCACTATGTGTAGGGGGAGCAGTGTAAGAGCATTGTGTGTAGGGGGAGCAGTGTAAGAGCACTGTGTGTAGGGGGAGCAGTGTAAAAGCACTATGTGTAGGGGGGAGCAGTGTAAGAACACTGTGTGTAGGGGGAGCAGTGTAAGAACACTGTGTGTAGGGGGAGCAGTGTAAGAACACTGTGTGTAGGGGGAGCAGTGTAAGAGCATTGTGTGTAGGGGTTGCAGTGTAAGAGCACTGTGTGTAGGGGGAGCAGTGTAAAAGCACTATGTGTAGGGGGAGCAGTGTAAGAGCACTGTGTGTAGGGGGAGCAGTGTAAGAGCACTATGTGTAGGGGGAGCAGTGTAAGAGCACTATGTGTAGGTGGAGCAGTGTAAGAGCACTGTGTGTAGGGGGAGCAGTGTAAGAACACTGTGTGTAGGGGGAGCAGTGTAAGAACACTATGTGTAGGGGGAGCAGTGTAAGAGCACTATCTGTAGGTGGAGCAGTGTAAGAACACTGTGTGTAGGGGGAGCAGTGTAATAGCATTGTGTGTAGGGGGAGCAGTGGAAGAGCACTATGTGTAGGGGGAGCAGTGGAAGAGCACTGTGTAGGGGGAGCCGTGGAAGAGCACTATGTGTAGGGGAAGCAGTGTAAGAACACTGTGTGTAAGGGGAGCAGTGTAAGAACACTGTGTGTAAGGGGAGCAGTGTAAGAACACTGTGTGTAAGGGGAGCAGTGTAAGAGCACTGTGTGTAAGGGGAGCAGTGTAAGAGCACTGTGTGTAAGGGGAGCAGTGTAAGAGCACTGTGTGTAAGGGGAGCAGTGTAAGAGCACTGTGTGTAGGGGGAGTAGTGTAAGAACACTGTGTGTAGGGGGAGCAGTGTAAGAGCATTGTGTGTAAGGGGAGCAGTGTAAGAGCACTGTGTGTAGGGGGGGCAGTGTAAGAGCACTGTGTGTAGGGGGAGCAGTGTAAGAGCATTGTGTGTAGGGGGATCAGTGTAAGAGCACTGTGTGTAGGGGGGCAGTGTAAGAGCACTGTGTGTAGGGGGAGCAGTGTAAGAGCACTATGTGTAGGGGGAGCAGCGTAAGAACACTGTGTGTAGGGGGAGTAGCGTAAGAGCACTGTGTGTAGGGGGAGCAGTGTAAGAGTACTATGTGTAGGGGGAGCAGTGTAAGAGCACTGTGTGTAGGGGGAGCAGTGTAAGAGCACTGTGTGTAGGGGGAGCAGTGTAAGAGCACTGTGTGTAGGGGGAGCAGTGTAAGAGCACTGTGTGTAGGGGGAGCAGTGTAAGAACACTGTGTGTAGGTGGAGCAGTGTAAGAGTGCTATGTGTAGGTTGAGCAGTGTAAGAGCACTATGTGTAGAGGGAGCAGTGTAAGAGCACTATGTGTAGGGGGAGCAGTGTAAGAGCACTGTGTGTAGGGGGAGCAGTGTAAGAACACTGTGTGTAGGGGGAGCAGTGTAAGAGCACTATGTGTAGGGGGAGCAGTGTAAGAGCACTATGTGTAGGTGGAGCAGTGTAAGAGCACTGTGTGTAGGGGGAGCAGTGTAAGAACACTGTGTGTAGGGGGAGCAGTGTAAGAACACTATGTGTAGGGGGAGCAGTGTAAGAGCACTATCTGTAGGGGGAGCAGTGTAAGAACACTGTGTGTAGGGGGAGCAGTGTAATAGCATTGTGTGTAGGGGGAGCAGTGGAAGAGCACTATGTGTAGGGGGAGCAGTGGAAGAGCACTGTGTAGGGGGAGCCGTGGAAGAGCACTATGTGTAGGGGAAGCAGTGTAAGAACACTGTGTGTAAGGGGAGCAGTGTAAGAACACTGTGTGTAAGGGGAGCAGTGTAAGAACACTGTGTGTAAGGGGAGCAGTGTAAGAGCACTGTGTGTAAGGGGAGCAGTGTAAGAGCACTGTGTGTAAGGGGAGCAGTGTAAGAGCACTGTGTGTAAGGGGAGCAGTGTAAGAGCACTGTGTGTAAGGGGAGCAGTGTAAGAGCACTGTGTGTAGGGGGAGCAGTGTAAGAACACTGTGTGTAGGGGGAGCAGTGTAAGAGCATTGTGTGTAAGGGGAGCAGTGTAAGAGCACTGTGTGTAGGGGGGGCAGTGTAAGAGCACTGTGTGTAGGGGGAGCAGTGTAAGAGCACTGTGTGTAGGGGGAGCAGTGTAAGAGCATTGTGTGTAGGGGGATCAGTGTAAGAGCACTGTGTGTAGGGGGGCAGTGTAAGAGCACTGTGTGTAGGGGGAGCAGTGTAAGAGCACTATGTGTAGGGGGAGCAGCGTAAGAACACTGTGTGTAGGGGGAGTAGCGTAAGAGCACTGTGTGTAGGGGGAGCAGTGTAAGAGTACTATGTGTAGGGGGAGCAGTGTAAGAGCACTGTGTGTAGGGGGAGCAGTGTAAGAGCACTGTGTGTAGGGGGAGCGGTGTAAGAGCACTGTGTGTAGGGGGAGCAGTGTAAGAGCACTGTGTGTAGGGGGAGCAGTGTAAGAGTGCTATGTGTAGGTTGAGCAGTGTAAGAGCACTATGTGTAGAGGGAGCAGTGTAAGAGCACTATGTGTAGGGGGAGCAGTGTAAGAGCACTGTGTGTAGGGGGAGCAGTGTAAGAGCATAGGTTGTAGGGGGAGCAGTGTAAGAGCACTATGTGTAGGGGGAGCAGTGTAAGAGCACTATGTGTAAGGGGAGCAGTGTAAGAGCACTGTGTGTAGGGGGAGCAGTGTAAGAGCACTGTGTGTAGGGGGAGCAGTGTAAGAGCATAGGTTGTAGGGGGAGCAGTGTAAGAGCACTATGTGTAAGGGGAGCTGTGCAAGAGCACTATGTGTAAGGGGAGCAGTGTAAGAACACTGTGTGTAGGGGGAGTAGCGTAAGAGCACTATGTGTAGGGGGAGCAGCGTAAGAACACTGTGTGTAGGGGGAGTAGTGTAAGAGCACTATGTGTAGGGGGAGCAGTGTAAGAGCACTGTGTGTAGGGGGAGCAGTGTAAGAGCACTGTGTGTAGGGGGAGCAGTGTAAGAGCACTGTGTGTAGGGGGAGCAGTGTAAGAGCACTGTGTGTAGGGGGAGCAGTGTAAGAACACTGTGTGTAGGGGGAGCAGTGTAAGAGTGCTATGTGTAGGTTGAGCAGTGTAAGAGCACTGTGTGTAGGGGGAGCAGTGTAAGAGCACTGTGTGTAGGGGGAGCAGTGTAAGAGCACTGTGTGTAGGGGGAGCAGTGTAAATGCACTGTGTGTAGGGGGAGCAGTGTAAGAGCACTATGTGTAGGGGGAGCAGTGTAAGAGCACTATGTGTAGGGGGAGCAGTGTAAGAGCATTGTGATTAACGGGAGCAGTGTAAGAGCACTGTGTGTAAGGGGAGCAGTGTAAGAGCACTATGTGTAGGGGGAGCAGTGTAAGAGCACTATGTGTAGGGGGAACAGTGTACGAGTATGGTGTGTAGGGGAACAGTTTACGAGTATGGTGTGTAGGGGAGCAGTGTATGAGTATGGTGTGTAGGGGAGCAGTGTACGAGTATAGTGTGTAGGGGAGCAGTGTACGAGTATGGTGTGAAGGGGAGCAGTGTACGAGTATGGTGTGTAGTTAGCAGTGTACGAGTATGGTGTGTAGGGAATCAGTGTACGAGTATGGTGTGTAGGGGAGCAGTGTACAAGTATGGTGTGTAGGGTGAGCAATGTACGAGTATGGTGTGTAGGGGAGGAGTGTACAAGTATGGTGTGTAGGGAAGCAGTGTACAAGTATGGTGTGTAGGGGATCAGTGTACAAGTATGGTGTGTAGGGAGAGCAGTGTACAAGTATGGTGTGTAGGGGAGCAGTGTACGAGTATGGTGTGTAGGGGGAGCAGTGTAAAAGTATGGTGTGTAGGGGGAGCAGTGTACAAGTATGGTGTGTAGGGGGAGCAGTGTACGAGTATGGTGTGTAGGGGAGGAGTGTACAAGTATGGTGTGTAGGGAAGCAGTGTACGAGTATGGTGTGTAGGGGGAGCAGTGTACAAGTATGGTGTGTAGGGGGAGCAGTGTACGAGTATGGTGTGTAGGGGGAGCAGTGTACAAGTATGGTGTTGATTCCCTCTTAAACAGCATCATTAAAAAAAATGAGCTCATGGAAGCCATTGGTGTAATTTATAACATTGTTTGTGCAATCACATATACAGTACATATATTTACTGGGATAGAAATCTTTATAAAACTGAGCAGGGCTGTAGACGTTATGCACATAAAAGAATAGTCAGAAGCTGTACCATGACTTGTTTGAGGTAACTTCCATCACAACTAAGGGCTCTACGTCACTGCTGTGTAATATTAAAGTAAGTTACCATGTTAGTTGTTTTTTTGGAATATTAAACACGCATTACCGATCATTTTGTCACTTTAATTGATTGATTAGTATGAAGTATTATATAAATGTATGAATTATTATGATGCATTTGTTTAAAGTCAAGTTCTATATACTTTATAAAGATTTTATTATAAACATCTGGGGTTGAATAATACAGCTCAACACAATTATTACTATAATGAAGTCTAGTGTATCTACTGAGTAAATTAGTAATGTTTTCTGGTTCTTCTGCTGGGTCTAGTACTGTGTTTTGCAGTATGCATCATATTCTGTGTGTAGTCTTTACGTTCACCTATTGATATGTATTCTGAATGCATTTCTTTGCGTAGTACCCGTGTTTATTGTCCAGTTTTCTGTGTATGTAGAGATGCTCTGTGTTTTGTGCATATATGTATTTATAGTTATGTATTTATTCTTTATAGTATAAGTGTGTGTATATATATATATATATATATATATATATATATATATATATATATATTTTGTAAAAAAATATCTGTGTTAAACTAGTACATGCATTGCTGATGTGTTTTTTCTGTATGTATATTTTTAGATGTTGCCGGTAAATTTTCTGTTTAGCAGGGAAACGAAAAGCAGAAGCGAAATTTCCCCCAGCTTAGATACCTCCCTCTGTATACCCTAGCTATCCCCTGTACACCCAATTATCATTATCCCTGTTTTTTATTAATTTACTTATTTTTAATTTTTGAATATCCCTGGCAATAGCTGGCTAAAATTGCCCAAGTGATAGGAGGGATTGCAGACAGAGGATTTTTGTTATATACACTCAAAAGACTGTGATTACGAAGGGCCAGATTACGAGTGGAGCACTAACACTTAGGCACAAGCGATAAGGGGTTATCGCGGGTGTTTGCACAAGCCAGGTTTTCCCACTCGTATTACAAGTTGAAAGTAAACGTTATTGCTTAAGCGCAAACATGATTTACGCTAGAATGATTACTGCATTGTCAGAGCTCTGGTTAATTGTTTCACAAAACAAAAAGTGTCACAAAAACATTAAAAATACATTACTAATAACACTATCAAATAAAAATGATTTTTTTTTTACACATATAAACACTTTTTTAACATAATAACAATGTGTATTCTCTTTAATTATACATAAATAAAATAGATTACTTGCTATATCATTTTACTAGGAAGCAGTGAGACCATGCAGTATCTTCTCCTATGAAGCCAAAACTCCTTACACCAAACCTGCCAGTTTTATTAAAAATGAGCATTGCTCTCCACCTCAAACTACTACCGTACAGTGTAGCTCATGCAGACCTCCCAAATGTCTCTGGGTTCTGTGGGATTGTCATGGATTGGGAGGTCTGGCCTGCTTCTCCTCCTCAGCTTTTAGACAGGGCAAATAACCCTGTTTTCATGACTGCCCAGCTCCACCCTATCACAGCATGACCCAGCAACATTTACTACACACCTTTTCCCCACCTAGGACCACCCTTAGCATTTGCGCAGTTCTATGCAAGACAGATTTGTAAGGGCACTTCGGCCCAGTTCACTTATTCCTCTCAATATGCCCTGTCCCTGTATGGCCCACCTCTGTCCCAACATTTAGTATAAGGTATATAAACAAACAAAGGACATTTAAATCCTACTACATCACATTGGTTTGATTTCAGACAGACATTTATCAAACCACAAGTCTGACTTCTCTTCTCATTAATGATGTTGATTTCTTATATGTAAAATTAGTGTGCTTCTCGCCTGTATGATACAGCCACGCTGAATACTGTTTTATATAACCTGACTTGGTAAATCAGGAGATGCTGAAAAAAATCCCAAAGTCTGCCCACTAAGGCAGCTAGATATAATTTCAGTTGTGAATAATGTATATTATGTGAATATGGCAAACTGTTCCAAAAGCTATTAATATCCTCAAACACTTTGGGCAAATCCTGGATGTCTCACATTTATATCAGAAAACAGAATTGCACCAATCATACCTTATGCTAGAAAATCAGACCCTCAGTGTATGGAGGACAGAATATATTACCTTCTCCTTAACAACAATTATAAAATAAATAAGTAACGAGGAGCTTGTGGCTATGATCTTTTCCATTGTTTACGTGGCAGATTTATTAAGGCAGTTAGAGACATAAAGAAGTAATACTACTACTACTAATCGCATGTTATTATTTCACCATATTCTGAACAGTACTATGTATTTAACTCCCTTAAAGAGCTTTAACACATAGTTAATATCAGTTCTAGAGTGGAATGCACTGCTTATCTGTATATAAAAACAACTAGTGATTGGCTGCTATGCACATATGCCAAACAAGTTGTACAACAAAGTTTGGCTATTCACATATGCAACCCCTGATTGGCTTAGCAGCCATGTTCTCCTTGCTGATTTGATTAGAGAAACCCTCTTGGAGGACGTTGATGATCTGATTTTCTGCAAGCAGTGATGAAGACAACTTTGCCTTTATATGGAAGATCAATGAAGGATCTGATGGCCACATTAGGAAATCAGAATTTGACAGGTTTCTTTTCATGAAACCCTTCCCAGCAATGAACAGAATGATATCAGATGTTTGTGAGTTTAAGTGAATCAACTGCATATAATAATGTTGGAGCTGGTGAAGATGTAGAGACTTAAGCTTGAAAATCTGGTGAAACCTCTTGGTGAATTTAGCAAAGGGTCCAGAGATGGTGTTGAAGGTTAGGAGATTGAGTGAACTAGTTTGAAGACATATTAATCTAAAATGCAATGACAAACGCACTACAGAAGGTCATTTCTTTTGTTATAAAGACCAAAGTATTTATCTTCTTGAAAACAGGACAAAGGAGGAACATCCATAAAAATACAGTTTTGAAAGATGTTATATTACTTGAATGATGATTTCCTTTAACATCTCTGTACCACTTCCCTAAAAACTTTAGTAGAAAAGTATGTGATCAAATAACTCTTCAATGCTATGGCAAAGGTTAACAATGATGTAAGAATGCTCTCTTATGAACTTTTCTCATGTCCATTTGAACATTACATTTTGGGACATAGTATTGTAAACAGTATTTTTTTCCATGTAGTTATAGCTAGAATAATAGCCAGGTTGCATTTAAAATCTGAAGACTGTTTCATATTTGGTCATCCACCAGGATAATGTAGTTCTGAGTCCAGTTCACCCAAGGCCAGGACATGAATAATTTTGTTGTAGCAGATTCAAACACCTCTACTTTGGATTTATGTATCAACAACACAGGATTCTAATCAAACTTTCATAAAACTCTACAGGTTATTTATATTCAGTTTTGCAATGTGAGAAATACATATATGTATGTTGTACCTGTTGTGTCTTGCAATTATATCACAGTAAACCTAGTGTTGTGATACTGCTCTGTTGTGTATAATTTTGGTAATTTGGTGTCTGAAGTGTTAAAAGAAAAATATAATTTAGTAGAACATTAAAGCACATCCCTTTTGTATGCATAAAACCCTTACTGTGAGTTGTTACACACAAAGATGCATGAAAGCAAACATTAGTCATTTAAACATTTCTAGATTTTTTTTATGTTATATTGGACTAAAATAAGGACTGACTGATGTTCTACATTAATTTCTAGTGTGACGAAACTGTACCATATATTGGTATTAAAAAGAAATAACGTCTGTTCTTATAAACTTAAACATTCTCTAAATATGAATGTTGCATATAAGCACATAACTCTTGGTTAATTTTAGTTGAATTTTTAAAATTAAAATCTATTATATAGGGCCAGATGGCAAGTGGCGCGTTAACAGTTACACGTGAGCGAAAAGGGGTTTATCACAGGTGTTTGCGCAACGGGCTTACAGTTCGTATTAGAAATTCAAAGTAAACTCAAACGCATGAGCGCAATCACGATTTACACTACAATGATTACCGTGTCCTCAGAGCTCAGGTTAACTGTTTTGCGAAACAAAAAAGTTGCAAAAATCACATACACTCATAATAACACAATCTAATAAAAATTATTAATATAAAATAATGCACAAAAAGTTATAAGGGCTCAAAGATATGACGTCTCAGGTAGAGATTCATACATATACATGTCTACATATGTATATGTATGTATGTGTGTGTATATATATATATATATATATATATATATATATTGTGTGTGTATATATATATATATATATATATATATATATATGTATGTGTGTGTGTGTGTATATATATATATATATATATATATATATATGTCTATATGTCTATATGTGTGTGCATATGTATGAATATCTATTTACAAAAACTTTCTAATTTACTTCTGTTATCAATTTTTCTTCGTTCTCTTGATATCTTTATTTGAAAAAGAATGCATCTAAGCTAAGGAGCCAGCAAATTTGTGGTTCAGAACCATGGACAGCATTTGTTTATTGGTGCTGTCCAATCAGAAAGGACAACCCAGGTTGTTCACCAAAAATGGGCCAGCATCTAAACTTAAATTCTTGCTTTTCAAATAAAAATACCAAGAGAATGAAGAAAATTTGATAATAGGAGTACATTAGAAAGTTGCTTAAAATTGCATGCTCTATCTGAATCACAAAAGAAAAAATTTGGGTACAGTGTCCCTTTAAGTAGATAGAAATAAAAACATTTTATGCAATATTCATTTTTAATAGTGTTATACTGTGTATGTGATATGTTCTAAGTATTTATAAATATATATTCCTATATATATCTGTATATATCTATACCTATATATAATCATGTGTGTATATGTATGTATGCTTATGTGTATGTATGTGTGTGTGTATGTGTATATATATATATATATATATATATATATATATATATATATATATATATATATATATATATATATATATATATATATATATACTTTATATATAGGAATATCTATTTTAAAATACAAAGAACATTTTCTAGTATGTGAAGAACATTGGAATGTAAAATCTTTACAGTAAATACACAATAATAAATATTAAATATGAATATATTTTTTTCTTAATTTCAGGTATTTGAGTATGCATACATATAAACACATGGATGAGACTATATATATATATATATATATATATATATATATATATATATATATATGTATGTTTAATGTACACATATACATGCACTTGTTTAGTCAAGTAAATGTGTGTATGTATGTATGTATGTGTGTATATATATATATATATATATATATATATATATATATATTATAGCCCTTTCCATTCAAACACCTTGTCATATACCATATAACTTTGAACCCTTATGACTTTTTTTAATAATTTTAATTAGTGTATGAATAAGTGTAACTGTTAATTTTAATGTATTTATGCTGTGTTTAATACAACTTTTTTAGCCCTAACCCTTTACGCAAGATCTTTAGTCACGCTATCCCGACAAGGGCAAATTTAGTTTACACTTGAGTGGTCGAGTTTACTTTCCACTTGTAATACTGCGCTAAAGTTAGTGAAGTTGCGATATTGATATTACAATTTTCCCTATGATTAATGCCTCACTTGCACTCTAGGCTAGCCCTATGTAAGTATGATATTTTTTTTAGTCTTGCAATAAACTAAAATACTGGGTTAGGCTTATGCTCTGTCAGTTTCCAGAATTGTAAAGCCTTTTTCTTTTCAGACTTAAATTACATGAAAAGTGGGCAAAAATCATAAGTGTTTCCGGTCCGTTTAAATTTGATTAGGTTTAATAACTTAGAGAAATCTGATACCATAAAGCTGAATAGTAAAATTTTAAGAAACGGTTCTGGCTGAGGAAGGCTAGTGCTATTAGTTTATTGTATTTGACCTCACGAATAGCATTTTACGTTTTTATATATGGACAACTTTCTTTGGTAGTTTGACAGTTCTCTATTTCTTTGATGAATGAACTTATATTGTAGTCTGTGTTCAACAATATTTGTAAGAAGGTATTTAGGTACAACATTAGTCTTTATATAGCTGTGATTAGAACAGAGTAATGGTTTACAGTGCTTCAATGCTTTTGGTGCAATATTTTAATGTTCATACATGAAGTCAGAGTGGCAGCCTGGAACTATGGTTTAATGAAGTATCAGAGCAAGATGATGTGTATTAATGCAAATTCTTAAGGTGTGTGTGTGTGTATGTGTATATATGTGTCTATCTATCTATCTATCTATCTATCTATCTATCTATCTATCTATCTATATATATACACTGTATGTAATAGGTCATCTATATATACTGTATACTGTATATAATATGGTGGTGGCTAGCACTATTTACAAAGTTTATATGTGTTCTTAATATGGTTTCAAAACACATTTTTTTTATTTCTCTTTCTAGAAATAAGAATGTCTAAACCAGGGCACCTTGGCAAACTGCACTCAGAGGGGACTGTTGCAGGTAAGTGTAGCAACTGCAGATCAGAAGCCCCTGTTGTGTGTGAGAAAACTAGACAAAGGGACTCCTTTAATGAAGATACTGAAGACGCCTCTTTCATTTGTGATACAGACAGAATGAAGAGATGTCTCCCTTACATATAACACTGACAGTCATACAGAACACTTCTCTAATGTGTGACATTAAGGGGACATTTTCCTGTGTTTGTGAAAGTCATGAACCCTGTGATATGTGTGAGAGACCTCTTCTCTGTGTGTCACTAACAACTCTAGGTGACTCTCTGCTATAAGGAATACTTCTGACTTTGTGAGACCTCTGTTATGTGTATGTGACACTGAGAGACATAGAGCCATTCCTACTTGAGTGTGATACTGAACAGCTTAAAGGGATATGAGACCCATGCTTTTTCTTTCACAATTCAGACAAAGCATACATGATTAATCATATTTCTAATTTACTTCTATTGTAAATTTTGCTTAAATCTCTTAGGGCTAGATTACGAGTTTTTCGTTTTGAGCTGTGCAGTGCTAACGAGCAGTTTATGCTCACCGCTCACTTACAGATGGCGCTGGTATTACGGGTTTTTACAACCCAGGCAATAAGTGAGCATTGAGCAAAATTGTGCTCCTGACCGCACTCCAATACCAGCGCTGCTTACGTTAGCGGTGAGCTGGTGTAACGTACTCGTGCACGATTTCCCCATAGGAATCAATGGGGAGAGCCAGCTGAAAAAAAAAAGTCTAACACCTGCAAAAAAGCAGCGTAAAGCTCCTTAACGCAGCCCCATTGATTCCTATGGGGAAATACATTTAATGTCTACACCTAACACCCTAACATGAACCCAGAGTCTAAACACCCCTAATCTTACACTTATTAACCCATAATCTCCCATCCCCGACATCGCCGATACCTACATTATAATTATTAACCCCTAATCTGCCGCTCCGGACACCGCCACCACCTACATTATACTTATGAACCCCTAATCTGCTGGCCCTAACATCGACGCCACCTACCTACATTTATTAACCCCTAATCTGCCGCCCCCAACGTCGCCACCACTATATTAAAGTTATTAACCCCTAAACCTAAGTCTAACCCTAAACCTAACACCCACTAACTTAAATATAATTAAAAAAAATCTAAATAAAATTACTATAATTAACTAAATTATTCCTATTTAAAACTAAATACTTACCTATAAAATAAACCCTTAGCTAGCTACAAAATAACTAATAGTTACATTGTATCTAGCTTAGGGTTTATTTTTATTTTACAGGCAAGTTTGTATTTATTTTAACTAGGTAGAATAGTTACTAAATAGTTATTAACTATTTAATAAACTACCTAGCTAAAATAAAGACAAACTTACCTGTAAAATAAAACCTAACCTAAGTTACAATTACACCTAACACTACACTATAATTAAATGAATTCCCTAAACTAAATACAATTAAATAAAATTAGCTAAAGTACAAAAAAAACAACACTAAATTACAGAAAATAATAAAAAAATTACAAGATTTTTAAACTAATTACACCTAATCTAATTCCCCTAACAAAATAAAAAAGCCCCCCCAAAATAAAAAAAAGCCCTACCATACACTAAGTTACAAATAGCCCTTAAAAGGGCCTTTT
Organism: Bombina bombina; assembly: GCF_027579735.1. Lineage (NCBI taxonomy): Eukaryota > Metazoa > Chordata > Amphibia > Anura > Bombinatoridae > Bombina > Bombina bombina. Next base: position 220,060,239 of record NC_069506.1, read on the forward strand.
GCGGGGCATTCCCCCAAAGTAATCAGCTCTTTTACCTGTAAAAAAATTACAAATCCCCCCAACATTAAAACCCACCACCCACACAACCAACCCTTCTCTAAAATCCCCTTAAAAAAACCTAACACTAACCCCTGGAAGATCACCTTACCGGGAGAAGTCTTCACCCAACCGGGCCGAAGTCCTCAACGAATCTGGCAGAAGTGGTCCTCCAGACGGGCAGAAGTGGTACTCCAGATGGGCAGAAGTCTTCATCCAGACGGCATCTTCTATCTTCATCCATCCGGCGCGGAGCGGGTCCATCTTCAAGACATCCGACTCGGAGCATCCTCTTCTTTCCATGGCGACCGAAGAATAAAGGTTCCTTTAAGTGACTTTATCCAAGATAGCGTCCCTTAGATTCCGATTGGCTGATAGAATTCTATCAGCCAATCAGAATTAAGGTAGGAAAAATCCTATTGGCTGATGCAATCAGCCAATAGGATTAAACTTCAATCCTATTGGCTGATTGCATCAGCCAATATGATTTTTTCTACCTTAATTCTGATTGGCTGATAGAATTCTATCAGCCAATCGGAATTGAAGGGACGCCATCTTGGATGACGTCACTTAAAGGTACCTTCATTCTTCAGTCGCCGTGGAAAGAAGAGGATGCTCCGCGTCGGATGTCTTGAAGATGGACCCGCTCCACACCGGATGAATGAAGACTTCTGCCCGTCTGGAGGACCACTTCTGCCGGATTCGTTGAGGACTGTGGCCCAGTTGGGTGAAGACTTCTCCTGGTAAGGTGAGCTTCAAAGGGTTAGTGTTAGGTTTTTTTAAGGGGGTATTGGGTGGGTTTTAGAGTAGGGTTGTTTGTGTGGGTGGTGGGTTTTAATGTTGGGGGGGGTTTGTATTTTTTTTTACAGGTAAAAGAGCTGATTACTTTGGGGCAATGCCCTCGCAAAAGGCCCTTTTAAGGGCTATTTGTAATTCAGTGTAGGGTTGGCCTTTTTTTTATTTTGGGGGGCTTTTTATTTTATTAGGTGGATTAGATTAGGTGTAATTAGTTTAAAAATCTTGTAATTTGTTTATTATTTTCTGTAATTTAGTGGTGTTTTTTTGTACTTTAGATAATTTAATTTAATTGTATTTAATTTAGGGAAATAATTTAATTGTAGTGTAGTGTTAGGTGTAATTGTAACTTAGGTTAGGTTTTATTTTACAGGTACTTTTGTATTTATTTTAACTAGGTAGTTATTAAATAGTTAATAACTATTTAATAACTATTGTACCTAGTTAAAATAAATACAAACTTGCCTGTAAAATAGAAATAAACCCTAAGCTAGATACAATGTAACTATTAGTTATATTGTAGCTAGCTTAGGGTTTATTAATAACTTTAATATAGTGGCGGCGACGTTGGGGGCGGCAGATTAGGGGTTAATAAATGTAGGTAGGTGTCGGCGATGTTAGGGACGGCAGATTAGGGGTTAATAATATTTAACTAATGTTTGCGATGCGGGAGTGCGGCGGTTTAGGGGTTAATATATTTATTATAGTGGCGGCGATGTCCGGTTCAGCAGATTAGGGGTTAAACATTTTATTTTAGTGTTTGCGATGCGGGAGGGCCTTGGTTTAGGGGTTAATAGGTAGTTTATGGGTGTTAGTGTACTTTTTAGCACTTTAGTTAAGAGTTTTATGCTGCGGCATTGTAGTGTAAAACTCTTAACTACTGACTTTAAAATGCGGTACCAGTCTTGACAGGAGAGGGTGTACCGCTCACTTTTTGGCAGACTCGTAATACCGGCACTATGCAAGTCCCATTGAAAATATAGGATACGCAATTGACGTAAGTGGATTTGCGGTATTTCCAAGTCTGGCCAAAAAATTGAGTGGTACACCTGTACCTTCAACCAGCGGGCGTTAAAAAGCAGCGTTGGGACCGGCCAACGCTGCTTTTTAAGCCTAATGCACAACTCGTAATCTGGCAGTTAGTTATCATTAGTTGAAGAAGGAGCAATGCACTACTGAGAGCTAGCTGAACATTTTGGTAAGCGAATGACAATAGGCAGATATTTGCAACCACCAATCAACAGCTAGCTCCCACCTCTTGAGCCTACTTAGGTAGGCGTTTCAACAAAGGATAACAAGAGAACTTAACAACTTAGATAATTTAAGTAAATTTGAAGGTTTACTCTGAACTGTGAAGGAAAAGATGTGGGCTTCATGTCCCTTTAAGGAAACCCTCTTATGTGGATAGTGAGACTGAAAGAATAAGGAAAATGCTGTAGTGGATGTGTGAGCGTGAGTGTAGAAACGTCATTCTTTTGTGCTTAAAATTGAGTTTGAGGGTGCACCCTACTATAGATGTGACAGTCTAGAAGCTTTGTGCGAGCAACTGAGACTTGTTGCAGCATATGTGTCAATGAAGGACACTCACCCTGCTTTTGTCACTGATAGACTAAACATTCCTTAGTAATGCATGAAAACTATTGTACTTGGGAAGTAACTTTATTAGTTTTAAGTTCTACTTGTCATTTTGTTACAGATAATGAAAGAAATGGTGCAGACATGCTACATGAGGTAAGTGACCACCTTTGTACTGCACCTCTGTGTCTATTCTTTTGTTTCCCTGTACATTAATCAATGTCTTTGTGTACTGCAGGTGCAACAAAACAAAGGATCGCCCTTCTCTCTCTCCCCAAAGGTACTTTCCAAAATGCCTATACCTGCCCTTAAAGGGACATAAAACAGGTTGAGATCTGTGCATATCCTAAAAGGGATAATTAATTAAAAATAGTTTGCATAAAAAAAATTGTTAAAAAATTGCTGGCAACTATTTTAAAATAATTTTCAAAAATAAACAAAATATATTGCATAGCTAAGCTGCCTGGAGAAGCCAACTCCACCCCCCTCCCCTTATCAGTGTTTAGACACAGACATTGTATTTCAACTGAGTTCACAGCTTCTAGGCACGCTCCAGCAGATAATCACTATGCATTTTTGCATTCTACTAAAACAACAATAGATATAGATACTTACATAGAAGGAAAAGGGGGGAGCTAAAGCTTTACAATTCAGAAACTAAAAAGAAAGGGTTAATGGCGAGGCACTGCAGTATACATTTGCAGGTAAAGTAATTAAAGTACATATTATATTTTGCCTCTATCCCAACTTGTTTTATGTCCCTTTAAATTAGGTTGTTAAATAAATAATCAGCTAGATTGCCATATTGTAACGTAGCTTTTAGAAAGGAGATATACACCAATAAACAGGTGAACATATACAATTAATAATTATCAGTAAATAACTTGTTCACTGGGATACTGGGAATACTGAAATACTATAAAGAACCCTCTGGGGCTTTACTCAGGCTGTTGTGGGTCCCAGGCACCTACCTTTGTACTGTAGACTGGCGCCATATCTTCACATGTCACTGTCTGTTTGCCATGTCTTGTTGCAGCCAGAACAAGTGCTTTCTACTCCTGCCTCCTCTTATGAGCAGGATAGCTCAGATCTGTTATAGACATATACTTTGTAAAATTTTGTACAGAGGCTTTGAATTTGGCCTGGCATCTCATGTGGGCATATACCTGGAATAAGAGGGTACAGGGGCAACACATCTGCTCTCTGGTTTGACATAGGCTTAAACTCACATAAAGGTTTTGGGGTCTGATGTAGTGATGTAATGGGGGTACAGAGAATATATTATACAGCTTGCCTGAGGTCTGATTTGGCATGGGCTATGCAGCTGGTCTAGCATCTGATGTTTCCATAGACCTTGAATAATGGGGTTCAGTGCATCGTGGATCTGGTCCATTATCTGATGTGGGCATATAACTTGCACAAGGGGTTGTGAAGGGTTTGGGGTCTGATAAAGATACACACCTTAAATAAGGAGTACAAGTGAGATGGATGTTGGCATGTACTTGATATAAGGGGTGCAAGGAATCATGGGTCTGGTCTGGGATCTTATGTGAGCATGTACAGTCACAGTGCATCACCTCATCCCTGCAGCTCAGTTAACATAATTAATGTTCCTTGTTCAGAGGAGAATTGCTAGGAATTTCGGGGCTGGACTGACCATGTTGGCGGGATCAGACTGATATACTACAGGAAAGTTTTCCTCTGTGAAAAGCACAATTGGGCAGAAAGAAGCTACTCCCAGGTGGCAACCGAGCCATAGAACAAGCTATTGATGCTGCTGTTCGTTCCTGGCAGACTGCTTCTCTTTCTGTTTTGCATATGTAAATATGACCCTGGGGATAGTCTCCCTAAGGGTGATGGGGGAAACCAGACGTGGATTCCTTGCCCAATGTGCTTAGAGGGATATGGCTGCACCTCACTGACGAGGCCCAACGGAGGCCGAAATGATCGTCTGGGGTTGTCATGTTCCTTGTTCAGACGAGAATTGTCTTGTATTTCGGGGCTGGACTGACCATGTGGGTGGGATCAGACTGATATACTACAGGAAAGTTTTCCTCTGTGAAAAGCACAATTGGGCAGAAAGAAGCTACTCCCAGGTGGCAACCGGGCCATAGAACAAGCTATTGATGCTGCTGTTCGTTCTTGGCAGACTGCTTCTCTTTCTGTTTTGCTTACCCTAACTGTGTTGCTAACTTGTTAAAGATGTAGACTAGGGCCTAGTTTCCATTGAAGTGGTAAAGTTTGGAAACTGTTGGTAACATAAACATTTTTCATAGATTTTAATGATGACACATGTTTTTACCACCAGTTAACAAACTTTACCACCTCAATGGAAACTAGGCCTAAGAGTGATTGGAGATCTTATCACTGATGAGTGGCCCTGAAAACATTAGAGGTTTTATTCCTCTTACAGATTTAAGCAGTATTAATTTTCCATGTGTGTGAAGAAAGTTATTTAATCTGTGATTTTTATTTTTTAAAATATGCATTATTAAGGGAACTATTTAAGGGAAAATTAATTTTTATAGGATAGGATGGAAAAGTCTAAGGGGCTGAATTATCAATGTCTGCCGTACATTGATAAATGCCGACAGCACACGCAATGTCTTAAGACCGCTGCTTCTTAACTCCGGTTTCCGGCGAGCCTGAATCAAAGGCATTGGGGCCCATATGGGGCTTGATAAATCGGCCCCTAAGGGTGTGTTTAGACAAAGTAGGCATAGTGCCTTACGTAAGATCCATCTTTTAGAGGCTGAGTATTTTATCACAACTCTAAGAACATGGGGTAAAAAAATATTTCACAGGGTTTTTGTATGGATTTTCACATAGTTTCTCAACATTTTCTCTTTCAATATTCCAAATGGCCATGTGAAGGGTAAAGCATTCTGGGACAGTTTGCTAATCTTATGGATATCAGTGTGGAAATTTTTATTTCTCCTCTGGCACAGAGTCAGGTGTGGACATTTCTATTCCTCCCCTGGCACAGAGTCAGGTGTTTTATTACAATCTCTTCATTGTTCTAAAGAAGAAAATACACATTTTATAAAGCTCTGTTTGTAAGTGTTGCCTATTTAAAAAATGGAACTCTGAATGTTGTTGTTTTGGCTTTAAATTAATGACTATCATAGACCTGAAAGATTGTTATCTTTATATTCTCATTAAGGGCCCAATTATAAAAAATTGCCAGGTCAGAAGTGAAACCACACCTACACTCACAAGGGCTGCCCTAAAGAATTCTCTAAAAAAACAAAAGGGTTGTCCCTGTGAGTTGCGAGATGTTTCCCATAGAAAGTAATGGAGCTCCCTGGAAAGGAAAACTTTGCTGATGTGAACAAAGTTACTCTGCTTTCAGCCTATAGGATCTTATAGTCGTCTCTATTTTCATATGCAGGTGTTTTTATATTAGTGTAATAAGTATTTTGCCACACAATCTTGCCAGCTTTTAGTATATGAGAATAAACAGCGAGATCTGCAGGGAGAAATTTTTTTGAGAATACTCCAGACCTGGTGAAGAAATTCCAGCTGCACTCATGAAACGTCCTTGATCAACCCACGAGATGGGAAAAACCATTTTACAATAAGAAAAATAATACACTTTGAATTTTGTATTGTAAACATGAATGTCATAGCATTTTTTCCATATTCAGTGTAGTTATATTACAATTTCTACTGTGCACCTTAAATCCTTTTTTTTTCCCTGTGTAATTTCAATATGCAAGACACACTGTTGTCAAGGTAAAAACTGCCTTAATTGAATTATGACAGGGTATCTTGATAGGACTGCAAGGTTTCTTATATGTAAAATCTCACAAGCCCTTTTTTTTGGTTCGGTAACATCTCTTTGGATCATCACAAATGTTCTGAAAGCTATTTACAGAAGTTTTGAACTCAATGATTCACAGTTAATTGTTGACTGGATGGAATCCTCATAAAGCATAAAAGCTGTGTCTGCAGAAGAGGCTTTATGCCATATCTTTAGATTTTGGAACAGCTTTCAAAATGAATGCAAATTGTTGTGAAGCCAAGCAGGAAAATTCAAACCAAGCACCCACCATTAGCTTACGATTGTAGTAGGCCTAATAGGCCATTGTTTATGCAAAGTTCCATATGGAGCCACTACAATTGTGTTCCCTGTGATATTCACAGAAGCTCTTAAACATGGAATTTTCTCTCAGGAATCCTATCTTCCCATCAATATCATGGAACTTTAAACAGTGTTTTTTAACTGTTGTTTACATGTTGCATCCAAAACAGGACATTCCAAAATGTATTGCAAATGTGTGCTCCTTTCTAGAACAAAACAATATTTTCTTGTTGATTTTGTAGAGCTCTTTCTCCTTTTCCGCCAATAGAGCTATGAGAGTTGTCCTTATCGCCCAGAGAGCGTCTGTAGAAAGTACAAAGCTGATATTGCTGTATTAGGTTTTAGTTACATTGTGACAGTTTATTTAGCATATTTAAATGCTGCTATTTTATACAGTATGTATAATAGAAAATACATTAAGTACAATATCCTTTTCATTTGTGTTTCTGGCTCTAAAGGCCTAGAAGAGTAATCTTTATTTAACATTCTGTTCAGATTAAAGCTGAACAGTGTGACCACACTATCCTAAATCATCCACTAGGGGCTGTGCACAGCAATAACTGAAGCAGCTGACGTTCTCATATGGGCAGATTTGCCTTGATTCATCCAGGGAAATGGTCTCTGTACAAATACTTTTTTTTCATACATTTGTTTTCACATGATGTTGGTTGATTGGAGATTTAGGTGAGACAGACAAGGAGAAGACAATTTAGTCCTATTAGTTCTTTAGTGAATGATAGGACCCAATATTCAGATGTTCTTTTAGGCTTTAGAAAGAATTTTATTTTTCCTAAATTCCATTTCTCACTTGAATCTGATTTTTTTTTTTAATGTTTTGCACCATCGATTTGAAACTATGCATACATTGGGGTCTATTTATCAAGCTCCGTATGGCGAAACACGCTGCTCCATAAAGACCGCTGCTCCATAACCTGTCCGCCTGCTCTGAGGCGGTGGACAGACATCGCCAGAAATCAACCCGATTTAATACGATCGGATTGATTGACACCCCCTGCTAGCGGCTAACTGGCTGTGAATCTGCTGGGGACGTTATTGCACCAGCAGTTCACCAGAACTTCTGGTGCAAGGATCAATGCCGAGAGCGTATGCTGTCTGCATTTATCGATGTGCAGTGGACATGATCCGCAATATCAGATTATGTCCGCTCGCACATTCTTAAATAAACCCCATTATCTTAATTGGCCTTGCATACAGTTTTGTTGGCTGATATATTTTGGAATGGATTATCTGCTCTCCAAGCGCGGTTGCAGTATCCAAAGTCCTCAAGTTACCGTGCCTCTGTCTTTCGTTTAGCGCACCACTTGTAATCTGGCCCTATGTTTTTTCTTGTATCCTGGGACTCCGTTCCTATCTCAAGACTTCTACTCTTTTCACTTTCCATAGAGGTCTTAGGTTAGCTGTATGTGAACTGAAGCCAGCAGAATGAGGAAGGTGTATATGAAGGATCATGGGGTGTTATTAAGACTTATAGGAGATCATGATCTGCTCTAAGAATTTGCAAAACAGTATACCCCACTCTAACCATAATACTGATAGTGTGAAGAAACTGATTCATGGATAAGAATATTTTTTGTATGCGTCTAATACCGTACCTTTTAACATATTCTTTCACACAAATTACCATAGTAAGACACCCTCACCGAGGTGAGGTGTTAGATTAATGTGTATCTAGTGGTGGTAAGGGTTAATATGTTGGGGGATGGCTGTAAGAGTTAAAGTGGGTATGTTTTTTTCAGGGTCAATGCACAGGGGGTTAATGCGGAGATAGTGGGCGGTGCACAGTCATATTTTAATATACTTTACAACTTCACTTCCACACTTTATGAGTTGTCTTAAAGGGATATGAAACACATTTTTTTTTCTTTCATGATTCAGATATTCATGTGATTTTATACAACCAATTTATGTCTATTATCAACTTCTCTTCGTTCTCTTGGTATCTTTTGTTGCAAAGCAGGGACGTATGCTTAGGAGCCGGCCCATTTATGCAGTTTTGCAAGAATGTTGTCCATTTGCAAGAGCACTAGATAGCAGCACTATTTCCTTCCATGTAGTACTCCAGATGCCTACCTAGGTATCTCTTTAACACAGAATATCATGGGAACGAAGCACATTTGGTAATAGAAGTAAATTGGAAACTTCTTTAAATCATTTTTGGGTTTTATATCCCTTTAAAAGGTCACTGACATTCAGTATTATAATGCAGTACATTAGTATTTATTCACGTTCATTGTTTTTCTGTACTTTAAAATAAAACCTGTGTTACAAGCTAAAAAGTCTAGGATGTTAGCTCAGTTTGTTAATATAAATAAAATTTAATGCACTTAAAGGGACATGCCACCCACATTTTTTCTTTTATGATTTAGAAAGAGAATGCAATTTTAAACATCTTTCTAATTTACTTATATTATCTAATTTGTTTTATTCTCTTGATATTCTTTGAAGAAAAGCATATCTAGATATGCTCACTAGCTGCTGATTGGTTGCTGCACATAGAAGCATTGTGTGATTGGCTCACCATGTGCATTGCTTTTTCTTCAACTAAGGATATTTAAAAAATGAAGCAAAATAAAAAATGGAAGTAAATTGTAATGTTGTTTAAATTTCTATTCTCTATCTGAATCATGAAAGAAAGATTTTGGGTTTAGTGGCCCTTTAATGCATTCTGCAAAGTGTACTCTCAGTCTATTTAGCTGAATACAAAAAAAGTTATCTGTATGAATTTGCTGAAATTTCATAAATGCATCACAGCTATTGGCAAGGGGCATTGCAGATATATTTAATACACTGCAGAAGTATATTTCAAGGAAACAAAGGTGTTTATTTGTACTGAATCTAATACTACTTTTTTGTTAGGATTCTATTGCACATATATTTATTTTTTTAACTGCAAAGCCATGATACCTTGGTGTGACAGAGTATTACAAGAAAATAAATGACAAAAACATGGTTACCTTTTTATATATATTTGACCCCCCCCATATGCAATAGAATGTGACCCATTACCCATATAAACACATAACCACTACCATAGAATCATTTTCCAAAACTGTTAAAAAATAAAGTGTGCTAGATTATGGTCCTTTTTAAATAATTTTGTATGTCTCTGTGACAGTTAGTAAGTCTGGGGACCTTGTTGGGGAATCCCCTGTATTGTCAGCACAGCACCCATTTCCTGAAAGCTATATCTTACTTCCCTATAATCACTGCGCTTGTCTTGCCTTCTCTCCCAATTCAGAATGTCCTTTCCATCTCTTTTAATTAGTTTGTACTGACCCAGGGGCTAGTCTGAGAGGTGACTTCATTTTTCCCTTTTGCATAAACTAATTATCAAAATTGTAAATTGTTTTGTTTTAGGTTGAACTAGTAACTAAAAATAATCAGTGCACCGTTTTTAAATGGCAAAAGTTTCTCAATATCTTAATGATGTTTCTTTTTTCCTTTAACATGTTTAAGCATTTTACAACCAGAAATTAATTGATTATTTCATTGCAAATTTTAGAATAGTGCTAGCTTGTAAATGTGCAAAACTATCCCTTTTTTAAATTGATTCAGAGCATTGCAGAAAGGCCACATTTCTGTTAAACGGAATATGAACCTTCCACGGTATATATATAAAAAATAAATTATAACCTATAAATGATATCATTCAATGGAGAAGTACTGTGTATATATATATATACTGTATAGTTCAGCCATGTTTAGACATATGGGGTCTATTTAACAAAGGTCTGTCGGACCTAATCCGACAGTGCAGGTCAGGTCCGACAGACCTCGCTGAATGCGGAGAGCAATACACTCTCCATATTCAGCATTGCACCAGCAGCTCTTGTGAGCTGCTGGTGCAACGCTGCCCTCTGCAGATTCGTGGCCAATCGGCCGCCAGCAGGGGAGTGTCAATCAACCCAATCGAACTTTATAACTGGTGTGTTTCTGGCGAGCCTGCAGGCCCTCAAGCTCTATCCGTAGCTTGATAAATGGGCCCCATGGTGACATATTTAGATGGCGACTTGATGATTATATGTGAATAGTTTCCAGGGACAGTCCCTTGATCTTGTTGTATGTCCCTGGATTTTTTTTTTTGTTACTGGAAATGTCCCTGGAAATGCTACCTCTTTTGCCTTACATTTGGTGTGTGGATGGATATATATATATATACACACACACACACACACACACACACACACACACACATGATAGATAAATAGAGTTTATTATTTAAATATAATTCATTCCTAATGGAATATTGTTATTATTATTGAATGGTTTCACATATTATTTGTCTGCCTAATTTTGATGCTGTGTTGTAAAAATAACCATATGCCCAGAATGTGTTCCAGAGACTGGGTAGGTGTAAGAGCTTGGTGCTGTAATCTGTATAATAAACTATGGATAAATCTAAATTATTATTTTACTATCAAATGGGTGTGTTTTGATTGCAGAAGTGAGTGGACGAACAGTAGGTCGTCAATACTCCAGTAACCCGCTTGCTTGCTCTGCTACAAAGTGTCCCTGGATTATTTTTTTTAAATGTTGGCAGCTATGTACGTGACTCTCTGTAGAGCGTTTTTTTTTACTCATTTAAACTTCTGCCCCATCGTCTGCTCTAGCCTTTGAGTACAAACTACTGTGATCCCCATTTAAATCAATTTAAATTCCTTTAAACAAAGTTCAACTCCATTCCAAAATGTCCATCAAGTCCAAGGTAACATATTTAGCTATTGTTTATCAAATGTGTTTTTATTTTGGCCATGTAAACACCTCTATACGTTGTATTGAAAAAATCAGCACTGCTATTCCAATCAATCAGCAAAACATGTTTTCTGGCGTTCTTCATTTAAAAAAAATAAAATAAAAACAGAAATCTATGTCTTGGACCTGCTGAAAACACAGTTTTGCATCTTTTGGGTGGAATTATTAATTTTTACTCTCTTCAGTTCTTGTTCATGCCAATTTACATTTTAATAAACCAAATGTGTTTCTTTTTTTTTGTTTAGTTACAAGGTCAAATAAAGTTCAAATCAATGTTCAAATTTATACATGTGTCCATGTATGGTTGCAACAAAGAGTATAGTGGTTTACAAATCTTTAATTATAAAATTAATCAAAATGATATGAACTTATTAATTGCACACATCCTGAACTAGTATTATCGATTACATAGGAAAACTTACATTCAAACAAATTAGAAGCAGTCACAAAAATTTAGCTATAACACTGTTATTTACACTTTTTATTTTTTTGATGTACTTTCCTTATCAGAAGCAAAAATAAACCAGGAAACGGTATGTACACAACACAGGTTTTGTATCTCTGTTTTTTTTTCTAATTGATTCAGAGGTTTCACTCATTGATTGGAATAGCTCTAAAATAATTAAAAACAAACACACAAAAAAGCAATATAAAGTAGGGGTTGCAGGGCAGGTGTGGCTAGGATTGACTGCAATGGGGGAATCCATTTTTGTATTGTGCAAGTTAGGATTAATTGCGGCAGACGTGGTTATGATTGGGGTTATTTTTGTTGTTGGGGGGGGGGGGGTGTTGTACTTAACAGTTAACTGGATGTCATGGTTCATTTATCCACATTGGATTTTAGCTTGCATTGGGATTAGTAGGGGCAAAACATGTATTTTATTATACTAGAACAACTATTTATAACAACTAATTATAACAATATTTGATTGATCATTCTGTAGCATATACAATAAAATGACAATAGTACATTTGGTTTGAATTTAGCGTTAATTAAAAGTAATGTGCATTTGCAAAAACACTGATTGTCGCACCCAAACTCTTTTCCCATCTTGTATTTTCTAAATATATATTTTTACCTGTTTTCAGATTACAGATGAAGAATGTGGGGACAGATCCCCATCTCTCCCAGGCACCCCAGTTCCCCCTACACCATCTGCTCCTTCCACACCACAGGCACCACCTGTCACACAGCAACCCCCCACCTCCATCCCCCAGACACAGCTTCTCCTAGCTGGCAGCCAGCTTGCTGGGGTAAGTATTTTCCTTTGAAAATTCCACTTTATGATCAGGACATAGAGGACAGTCACACTAGGATTCCGTGCAAACCCATATTTGTTAACAGTAGATTATGAGCTTAACTCCCCTTAAATTATCCGGGGAATTGTGAGTCAGTTGTAATATTGATAAAATACATAACTGTTAATGGAAGACAATGGTGAGAGATCTTTGCAAACATCATGATTAGCCAGATGGAGTTGAGTGTCGAGGAAAGAGAATGAGAATATATAAGAATATCATGCCTAGAAGTAACATGAGGTTAAAGAGACATTAAACTCAAAAACTACTCCTCCATAAACTGTTTAATTAAGCATAGCAAGGCATTAATGTTGAGTATGTTCATGATTTATTTTGCTCACTTTTCCTGTAATTATCTTCTGGAAAAATAATCTTTCCCACTGCCCCGTGAGAAGCTGGATTGATCTGTCCACCTACAAATTAGACAGTGATTGGTTAGGTCAGTGCAAGTGCTTGTTTACATTGGTCTTGAATTGGTCAGAGATGTGGAGATAGGATACATGCACTCAAAAGTCTTAGATTGTATCTCAGGGCTGCTCCATGATCCTATAACGTTGACCAACATTTATTTTGTATACATTGTATACATAAAAAGCCTGTCCCTGAAAGTCTTATCGGCTTGATTTTGTTGTTTATCAAAAATGTATTCTTTAGGCAATGTTATTTAATATATCACGTCTTTATGTGTTATAGAAAATAATGACCCAATAAACTGGCACTTACCCTGTTTAATTAGCCTGTTATTGATGGGTTTATGTGACTATAATAACTAGGTGGAAAAATCATTTAAAAATTGATATTGTTACCTATGTAAAGTTGAGGTCACTGAAGAAATGCAGAATAGATTCATGAAATTATTATTTCTTAATAAATCTAGAAATAAATGATGTTCTCCTATATGATCTATGTTTCTGATTTAGACATCTATCTATAAAACTTTATGTATATATCTAGTAGCTCATGTATAACAACATGTTTATTTTTTATTTTCAAATTCAGTTATATCTTTAGTGAGGTCACCTGGATTATAAACATGTTTGTGCATTTGAGTTTGTTTCTGTTATGGCTGTTTGTGGCTTTGCTTTATTTACAATATGTTATTTCTCTCCCCCATCATTGCATTCTTCATACGTTCTGCACAATCTTTCTCTTCCTCCTCTGTTTCTGCTTTCTCTGTGCTTATCTGTATTTCTTTTCCATGCTTTTAATATTTTTCTTCCCTTCCACCTCCTACTTAACTTGTTTTCTCTTTCATCACCTTATGTTCCCGCACTTGGGTTTCCTCACTCTGTTCTTTCTTTGCTTGTGCTCAATATACTTCTTCCAACTGTTTGCTATTTCTGTATTCATATATTGTCTGCTCACTCCATGCTTCTTTCTTTTCTTTACTCTGTCTAATCTTCCTCTTTTCCCTGATCTCCTCCCTGCTCCTTTCCACTTGCCCATCTTTTCTCTCCAATGGCTGCAGCTCACCGCTCTCCTTCCTGCACAGCAGCAGTTGCTTCTCCAGCAAGCTCAGCTTCTTGCAGCTGCTGTGCAGCAGTCCAACGCCGCCGCCGCCGCCAGCGCATCTCAGTCAGGGTCTGACTCCCAGACTAACCCCCCCAGCCAACATCAGCCCCCCCAACTTGCTCTGTCCCAACCCATCCACCTCACTGCACAGGTGAGCACTGCACTGCTATTTACTGTTGTCTGTAAATTTCTGGTTGACTTAAAGAAGTTCCCTGTATGTTGTCTTGTCACTTGCAAATCAGCTGGCAGGTCCGCAAACTGGTAGTGTTATCCCAGTGTCAGTCAATAGAATGCGTAAAGGTACATTACACACTATGCGATGGTAATATAAAATAATATATATATATATATATATAAAAACCTGCAATATATTTTCATTATTTATTTTGTCCCCTTTTCCTGGAATTCCATTCTGAAAGTGTGAGCTTTTAAGTTCCTGTTACAAATAGAAGTGCAGAACACTGTTACATTCCACACAGCCATTGGCTGCATACTCTAGTGACCTGTGTAAACTAAGTTACAACATGGCAGCTCCCATTGTTTTGTAGACACTAAACTTTATACTTATTTTGTCACTGTTTAAACAACAAAGGAAAGTTTAAAAAAATACATTAGACTAATCTTTTCTTTGAATGCATCATTCTATCTAGCGTTTATTTAGTGTTTAATGTCTAGGGTGACCATATTGCCGCTTTAAAAAGGGACACATGAAAAATACATATGTCAGGTCTGTTTAAAGAAATGTTTTGTATAAGAACCCTGACATATGTATTTTTCTTATGTGTCCCTTCTTAAAGCGGCAATATGGTCAGCCTATTAATGTCCCTTTAAAGGCACAGTCAAGTCCAAAAAAACCTTTCATGTTTTAAATAGGGCATGCAATTTTAAACAACTTCCCAATTTACTTTTATCACCAATTTTGCTTTGTTCTCTTGGTATTCTTAGTTGAAAGCTAAAACTAGGAGGTTCATATGCTAATTTCTTAGACCTTGAAGACTGCCTCTAATCTGAATACATTTTGACCACTAGAGGGCATTAGTTCACATGTTTCATATAGATAACATTGAGCTCATGCACGTAAAGTGACCTAGGAGTGAGCACTGATTGGCTAAACTGCATGTCTGTCAAAAGAACTGAAATAAGGGGGCAGTCAGCAGAAGCTTAGATACAAGATAATTACAGAGGTAAAATATGTATTATTATAACTGTGTTGGTTATGCAAAACTGGGGAATGGGTAATAAAAGGGATTATCTTTCTTTTTAAACAACAAAAATTCTGGTGTTGACTGTCCCTTTAAAGCTTATCTGACCATTAACATTATAATAGTTCCATCTCAAATGACCATGTTTTTTTTTTTTTTTTAAATAACCTTTATGTAATATTGTCATACAATAAGGATGTATACAGACAAAGTAAAATAAATTAACGCAAAGCATCTTTTAAAACCAAGTCGCTGCTAAGTTAAAGCACAATTATCCATAAATATATACCGTAAACTTCTACCGTTGTTAAAGGTACATAAACCAGGGTTTCTAATCTGATGCCGTTTCTTTTCATTCACAAGTGTGACATTCATCAGTATTAATAATCATCAATAAATATAAGATTCTACTGTTGTTAAAGGTACATGAAATCCCAATTTTTTCTTTCACGATTTAGATTGAGCATAACATTCTAAGAAAGTTTCCTATTTACTTCTATTATCAAATTTACTTTGTTAATTGCTATCATTTGTTGAATAGCAAGTAGGTAGGCTCAAGAGCGTACATGGGTTTGGTGCACTATGCGGCAGCAGTTATGCAAATTGTGTCACACTACTGCCATCTAGTGCTCAAAAGCATTCTTGCAAATCTGCTACCATATACTTTTCTAGACATTCTTTTTAATAGAGAATATAATGAGAAACGTATAAATGTGCTAAAAGAAGTAAATTAGCTCTTTCTGAACCATGAAATATTTTTTTTTGGGTTTCTCATTAACACTCTGTATATGCCTAAACACCAATTACAGAGAGAAAAAATACTTTAATTTTATAATTGTAAAACTCTTCAAAATATTCGCTTGGGTTAAAGGAATACTGAACCCAACTTTTTTTCTTTCCTGATTCAGATAGAGCATGCAATTTTAAGCAACTTTCTAATTTACTCCTATTATCAATTTTTCTTCTTTCTCTTGGTATCTTTATTTGAAACAGCAGGAATGTAAGCTTAACTGCCGGCCCATCTTTGGTTCAGCACCTGGGTAGTGCTTGCTGATTGGTGGCTAAATGTAGTCACCAATCAGAAAGCACTACCCAGGTGCTGAGCCAAAAAATGGTCCGGCTCCTAAACTTACATTCAAATAAAGATACCAAGAGAACGAAGAAAAATTGATAATAGGAGTAAATTATAAAGTTACTTAAAATTACATGCTCTATCTGAATCATGAAAGTTTAATTTTGCCTTTCCTATTCCTTTAAGTACTAGCATGTAAGGACACACGCTACTGCACACTAATACACACATCCCTACAAGTAATATTCTCCCTCTTTAAAATACAGACTTCATAACTACTTGTATTTATTTTGAAACTGACCTAGCTTTTTATTTCCATGTCCAATTTCCTTAGAATTCTATTTTAAGAAGAATTCTTCCTTAATTGAATCAGACTCCCTATAGAGAGCTGTATATTATCAATGTCAATAGCTTCTTTTCAATTCTACACTATCTCATGCATTCTTTCCCCTTTTGTTTAGGATATTCAGCAGTTGTTACAACTCCAACAACTGGTTCTTGTCCCTGGTCATCACCTCCAGTCCCACACACAGTTTCTGTTGCCACAGGCAGGACAGGGCCAACAAGGTAAGGCCAGATAGCATTTTCTTTCCAGCATTTCCTTGTACTTTACACTTCATTATATTCTAATACACCTTTTGCTTCATTTTCCTCCAGGTCTGATTTCTGCACCAAATCTCTTCCAGCTACCTCAGCAAAGCCAGGGGAACATGCTCTCGGGCCAGCCAAGGTCCGCGCTCCCCACTCAGGTAAATGGAAGTATTTTAGAAGGGCAGTATTGTCACTGTACAGTTAGTACTCAGTATTTTTCTTCTTTATGTTGTAGAATCTGATTTATTGAAATCCATATATTCCAGATAATTGAACAGATAATGAAAAGTGGAGAAAGTAGACTGTTCCCTCCCTAAAACGCTTACTATCTATTAAAGATATTTGTCCTTTTACGTTACTAGTCTTAAGGAGACTTCTGAGATGGTCAAGTGAATTTAACATGAACATTTTAGCTCACTACAAAACACATTCTGCTACCAAACCAAATTTACAACAAACCACATAAAAAAAATAAAAAATATTATAGATTGAAAAATGTCATCACCTGACCAGTTAGCCAGAAGTCATTCTAAATTAACTCATCCATGCCATACACTGCATGATAAATACAGGCCTGTATCTTTATATCTTCTAAAGTTCTTGGAGTTCTGGTCTGTGGTATCATGTAAGAAGTTCATAAGTTCAGATGTAAAATGCATAACGCAATGTAGTGGAAAAATAATTAGTAATTCCTCACACACAATATATATATACGGAAGGGGAGTTTGTCCCCGAAACGTCACTTTTTTCTATTAAAAGTACACTTTGGAAAGACCAGTGAGTGCCGTCCTTTATCATCTATACTTAACCGTTGGCACCCTCGCAGCTGTTATTGTGGTGAGAGTGCTCCTTTTTTAACTATATATATATATATATATATATATATATATATATATATATATATATATATATATAGTGTGTGCATATATATTTGCCTTAACACATATATGCCTTTAAGAATATTGTCTTTAAGAAATAAATTACACTGGTATTTCACTATGCCTGTCAGTTCTCACCAAGAGAGATAGCACTATGCTCTGCTGCAAGAATATTTGTTTATTTTGAGAACGCTTTTATTTTTCTAAATGCCTGCTAAATTAAATAATATGATTGACATACCATTAGACACGCCTGCTAAACTGTAATTTAATTATTAGAATTGATTAGAGGGGGACAAGAATTTTTGGGCAACATCTTAGAGAGGTCTTGGACATTAGTACCGGTGATATCTGCTGTGTGGTTTCCACTGAGTGATGATGCTGCATGTAGCTGTGATGTTCCTCTCCACCCATGTCCGCTGATATTAATGCTTTATTTAAAACCCAAAGATAAGTAATGCGTTTATAGTTTAATGATTGTCTCTCTTTATAAGCTGATTTACTGATTTATGTTACTGCAATAAGTTCATAATAAACACTGTTATTGGTATACTGCATTTTCGTGTTTACTTCCCTTTTTCAGTACTTCTGTGACCTCAGTTTAACATTTGCCCCAGTGCCAAGGCATTACAAGCCGTCAAAGGAATATCATGTATTTCTTTTGTTGACTTAGGCTGTGTCTCGCCCTGGGCACCAGGATCCCCCTCTTATATCACACTCTGAGCCAACATCACATCCTGAGGAGCCCAGTGACCTGGAGGAGCTAGAACAATTTGCTCGCACTTTCAAACAGCGCAGAATCAAACTTGGCTTCACTCAGGTGAGTGTGTAATAATTTTCTATGTTGCCGCTGGCCATTTGGTTTGGATGTGAGAGTTGACTTTGGCATTTTCGTTGTGCTGAATTGTGTTATGTGTTGTATTACTGTGAAGAAAATACTATTTATATAATAGTTTATGTTGATTTGCTACATGTTATAATGGGTTTGTTATCATATTGCATTAGAGGGCATATTTGCTGTTGATAAATGTTGTTGAGCTGGGACATCATGGTTTGTTATGTTGAGGACGTTACTATACAATAATTTTCTCTTGTAGGGGGATGTAGGACTAGCTATGGGTAAGCTGTATGGAAATGATTTTTCTCAGACAACCATCTCAAGATTTGAGGCTTTGAATCTGAGCTTTAAAAACATGTGCAAACTGAAACCACTGCTGCAGAAATGGCTTAGTGATGCAGGTGAGATTTAATGCTGGCGAATTGCAATATAGTCAGAGCATATACTTCCCTATGTCTTTGTTTTAGTTTGCTTCAATATTGTTTCATGTACCTTGTTTCAAGCCTATATCCATTAATGTATCTACTGGAACATTCTGTTTTTCCACAGAGACCATGTCTGTGGACAGCACTCTTCCCAGCCCCAATCCCTTAAATAGCCCTGGCGGTGGATATGAGGGGCTTCCTGGCCGCAGACGCAAAAAACGCACCAGCATTGAGACAAATGTGCGGTATGCACTGGAGAAAAGTTTTATTGCGGTGAGTAGAAAGATAGAGAACAATGTGGCAAACATAGAGGAGAGTGTTATTAAAAAGGCATCAGGAGTCAAATGAGAGCGGGAGAGTCACAAAAGACATTAGTTTGAAAGGCATAGGATTAAAATGATGGTGAAGAGATAGAATATAAAATTATGACAAAGAGCAGGATAAGAAGAGAGAATAATTTAGTAAGGGATTGTAGAAAGTGTGGGTGTAATATAATTATAGAATTTGCAAACACAAATGTTAAGTGTAGTAAGGTACTTTAATGTAAGTGTATGTTTTTAGTGTAGTAAGGTAAGTGTATGTTTGTAGTGTAGTAAGGTAAGTGTATGTTTGTAGTGTAGTAAGGTAAGTGTATGTTTGTAGTGTAGTAAGGTAAGTGTATGTTTGTAGTGTAGTAAGGCACTTTAAGGTAAGTGTATGCTTGTACAGGTTCTCTATGCAGAATTGTTTGAGTCACACCTGACCTTATATCTATTTATTTTATTTGCCCTGTTCCTTACTTACATTACACTTTTACATTCTGATATTTGTTTTTAACATGACAAATCCATATTTTAAACTCCACATATACTGCTTCTCAATGCTGCCATTCCTCACTTTCTTCCCTCTTGAAACATTCGCTGTCCTAAATGCCTTTGTTTTGATTTGCTGACGTCTTTCTTCATGATCCATCCATTATGTTTTCTTTCCATTTTTCCTTCTATCCCTTCATTTCTTTTTTTGCATGGTTTCCCCAGCAGAACCAGAAACCTACCTCTGAGGAGATTCTTGTGATTGCTGAACAGCTGAACATGGAAAAGGAGGTGATCCGTGTGTGGTTCTGTAACCGCCGGCAGAAAGAAAAACGCATCAACCCATGTAGCAGCATGCAACTTACCCCCAGTCAGGGAAAAGGGCAGCTGTATGGAGCACACATGGTAATAACCCATCTCTACTTCATTTCTTGCATGGAGAAAAAAGTAGAATTATAAGCTCCACCTATACCTAGCCAATGAAAGAGCAGCTGCTCTAGTGTATTCAGTTGCCATATCCAGTTATGCAAATGGAATGTTGAGGAGCACATATTGCAACATGTAAATGCCACCTAAACCCAGGTAAAATAGATTATAGATCAGCTAAGCAACATTTTTTTCAAACAGGTATGTCTATAAGCTTCTTGTAGGCACAACAGCCGTATGTATGACACATAACACCCCAAGTGTGTGTTTTCCCATTTTTAACCCTTTTTATTCTCCCTTTTCAGTCCTCATCCCCTCCTTCTTATCTTTATCTCCTCCTCTCAATCTGCTCCAGGTATCTCCCCCGGTGTCTACCCCCATCCTAACTTCCCAGGCTTCCAGTAACCTCAGCACAACAGGTAACTAGTCTACCCTAGAGACCACAAAAAGCAAAAGTATTATAAAGAATTTCTCTGTGTATATGATGGAGCACCAGATGACACTAATGCATAGAACTCAATGTAAGATAAGTAGGATTGTAATTGCTATTTCCCTTTCATACATAACCCACTGTAAACCTGTAATGAATTGTGTTATTGGCCTCCTCTACAACATATTGCATCCAAATGCTGTTAAGCACCCACTTTTTCTATCTTGCAGTGACTACCTTACCTTCAACCATGTTGTCTCTTGCTCACCCACGCCCACCATCCACTACAGCACCTGTATCTGCCACCCCACCACCAAGCAACAGCACAAGCGCCAGCCCACAAAGCAGCTCCCACTCTGGACTTAGCTTGACAGGACTAAGTCCCAATGCAGGGTAAGTACAAAGACAACAAAGCTACAAATTTAAAAAGTAAAACATTGACTCTTCCTTTCCAGTATTCAATGTCTGCTTTATACTATAGGTCTAGTTCAGTTACACCATCAGTACCAATTGACAGAGGATATAAGTATAAAGTGTGTTGTGATTTTGCTGACCTTTGTTTGTATACATTTTACACTGTATAAAAATGTTATCCTGCTATGTGTTAAAAGTATATAATTGATTTGAAGGAACAGTAGAGTCAAAATTAAACGTTCATGATTCAGCTAAACAACTTTCTAATTTACTCCTATTATCAAATTGTCTTTATTCTCTTGGTATATTTATTTTAAAAATCTAAAATTTAAGCTTAGAAGACGTTTTTGGTTCAGCACCTGGGTAGTGCTTGCTGATTGGTGTCTAAATGTAGCCATCCAATCAGCAAGCGCTACCCAGGTTCTGAACCAAAAATGGTCTGGCTCCTAAGCTTACTTTAAAGCTTTTTTAAATAAAGAAACAAAGAGAACGAAGAAAAATAGATAATGGGAGTAAATTAGAAAGTTGCTTAAAATTGCATGCTCTATCTGAATCAATTAATTAATTTTGACTAGACTATCCCTTTAAGGAGGGCGCTACAAATCTAAACCACTTAAAGTTAACTAATAATTACACTTTCGGAATCACATATAGTATCTCACAAAAGTGAGTACACACCTCACATTTTTGTAAATATTTTATTATACCTTTTCATGTGACAACACTGAAGAAATTACACTTTGCTACAATGTAAAGTAGTGAGTTTACAGCCTGTATAACAGTGTAAATTTGCTGTCCCCTCAAAATAACTCAACACACAGCCATTAATGTCTAAACCGTTGGCAACAAAAGTAAGTACACCCCTAAGTGGAAACGTCCAAATTGGGCCCAATTAGCCATTTTCCCTCCCCGGTGTCATGTGACTTGTTAGTGTTACAAGGTCTCATGTGTGAATGAGGAGCAGGTGTGTTAAATTTGGTGTTATCGCTCTCACACTCTCTCATACTGGTCACTGGAAGTTCAACATGGCACTTCATGGCAAAGAACTTTCTGAGGATGTGAAAAAAAAAGAATTGTTGCTCTACATAAAGATGGCCTAGGCTATAAGAAGATTGCCAAAACCCTGAAACTGAGCTGCAGCATGGTGGGCAAGACCATACAGCGGTTTCACAGGACAGGTTCCACTCAGAACAGGCCTCGCCATGGTCGACCAAAGAAGTAGAGTTCACGTGCTAAGCATCATATCCAGAGGTTGTCTTTGGGAAATAGACGTATGAGTGCTGCCAGCATTGCTGCAGAGGTTGAATGGGTCAGTCTGCCAGTGCTCAGACCATACCCCGCACACTGCATCAAACTGGTCTGCATGGCTGTCATCCCAGAAGGAAGCCTCTTCTAAAGATGATGCACAAGAATGCCCGCAAACAGTTTGCTGAAGACAAGCAGACTAAGGACATGGATTACTGGAACCATGTCCTGTGGTCCAATGAGACCAAGATAAACTTATTTGGTTCAGATGGTGTCAAGCAGGTGGCGGCAACCAGGTGAGGAGTACAAAGACAAGTGTGTCTTGCCTACAGTCATGCATGGTGGTGGGCATGTCATGGTCTGGGCCTGCATGAGTGCTGCTGGCACTGGGTAGCAACAGTTCATTGAGGGAACCATGAATGCCAACATGTACTATGACATACTGAAGCAGAACATGATCCCCTCCCTTCAGAGTCTGGGCCGCAGGGCAGTATTCCAACATAACGACCCCAAACACACCTCCAAGATGACCACTGCCTTGCTAAAGAAGCTGAGGGTAAAGGTGATGGACTGACCAAGCATGTTTCCAGATCTAAACCCTATTGAACATCTGTGGGGCATCCTCAAACAGAAGGTGGGGGAGCGCAAGGCCTCTAACATCCACCAACTCTGTGATGTCATCATGGAGGAGTGGAAAAGCTCTGGTGAACTCCATGCCCAAGAGGGTTAAGGCAGTGCTGTAAAATAATTGTGACCACACAAAATATTGAAACTTTGGGCCCAATTTAGACATTTCCATTTAGCGGTGTACACACCATTGTTGCCAACGGTTTAGACATTAATGGCTGTGTGTTGAGTTATTTTGAGGGGACAGCAAATTTACACTGTTATACAGGCTGTACACTCGCTACTTTACATTGTAGCAAAGTGTCATTTCTTCAGTGTTGTCGCATGAAAATATATAATAAAATATTTACAAAAATGTAAGGGGTGTACTCACTTTTGTGAGATACTGTATCCTTTTATATAAAAGGCCAAGTGTGTTTGTCCGAAGCTGTCATGCGCAGTAGAGACAGCACGAGGACAAACACACCTGGCCTTACCTGACAATAAATGCTAATTGAGGCAAAAGTGGGCGTGGCCAGATGGGACTGTGGGCGTAGCCGACGGGATTGGGGCATGGTCGGGGGCGTGGTCGGACGTGGTGTTGGGGGCGTGGTCAGTGCGGTCGGCGAGACAGAGAGGGGACAGAAATAGAGAGGGGGAGAGAGAAAAAGCGATAGGAAAGTGCAGAAGAGAGGGGAGAAAGTGCAGAAGAGAGGGGGGAAAGTGCAGAAGAGAGGGGGGAGAGAGAGCAAAAGAGAGGGTGGGAGAGAGAGAGCAAAAGAGAGGGATGGAGAGAGAGAGAGCAAAAAAAAAGGAGAGACAGAGCAAAAGAGAGGGGGGAGAGAGAGAGCGCAAAAGAGAGGGGGGAGAGCGCAAAAGAGAGGGGGGAGAGAGAGAGTGCAAAAAAGAGGGGGGGGAGAGAGAGAGCACAAAAGAGAGGGAGATAGAGAGCTCAAAAGAGAGGGGGAGAGAGAGTGTAAAAGAGAGGGGGAGAGAGAGAGCGCAAAAGATAAGGGAAGAGAGAGCGCGCAAAAGAGAGGGGGAGAGAGCGCGCAAAAGAGGGGGAGAGAGAGAGCGCAAAAGAGAGAGCAAACGCAAAAGAGTGGGGGGAGAGAGAGAGCGTAAAAGAGAGGGGGGAGAGAGAGCGCAAAAGAGAGGGGGAGAGAAAGCAAAAGAGAGGGGAGGAGAGGGAGAAAAAGAGGGGAGAGAGAGAGCACAAAAGAGGGGGAGAGAGAGCGCAAAAGAGAGGGTGAGAGAGAGAGAGCGCAAAAGAGAGGGGGAGAGAGAGCGCAAAAGAGAGGGGGAGAGAGAGAGCGCAAAAGAGAGCGCAAAATAGAGGGGGAGAGAAAGCGTAAAAGAGAGGGGGGAGAGAGAGCGCAAAAGAGAGGGGGAGAGAGCGCAAAAGAGAGGGGGAGAGAGCGCAAAAGAGAGGGGGAGAGAGAGCGTGAAAGAGAGGGGGAGAGAGAGCGCAAAAGAGAGGGGGAGAGAGAGCACAAAAGAGAGGGGGAGAAAGAGTAAAAGAGAGGGAGGAGAGAGCGCAAAAGAGAGGGAGGAGAGAGAGCAAAAGAGAGGGAGGAGAGAGCGCAAAAGAGAGGGGGAGAGAGAGCGCAAAAGAGAGGGGGAGAGAGCACAAAAGAGGGGGAGAGAGAGAGCGCAAAAGAGAGAGAACGCAAAATAGAGGGGGAGAGAAAGCGTAAAAGAGAGGGGGGAGAGAGAGAGCGCAAAAGAGAGGGGGAGAGAGCGCAAAAGAGAGAGAGAGCGCGCAAAAGAGAGGGGGAGAGAGAGCGTGAAAGAGAGGGGGAGAGAGCGCGCAAAAGAGAGGGGGAGAGAGAGAGCGCAAAAGAGAGGGGGAGAAAGAGTAAAAGAGAGGGAGGAGAGGGAGTAAAAGAGAGGGAGGAGAGGGAGCAAAAGAGAGGGGAGAGAGCGCAAAAGAGAGGGGGGAGAGCGCAAAAGAGAGGGAGAGAGAGCGCAAAAGAGAGGAGGAAAGAGCGCAAAAGAGAGGGGGGAGAGAGAGAGAAAAAGAGGTGGGAGAGAGAGAGCAAAAGAGAGGTGGGAGAGAGAGAGCAAAAGAGAGGTGGAGCGAGAGAGAGCGCAAAAGAGAGGGGGAGAGAGCCCAAAAGAGAGCGCAAAAAAGAGGGGGAGAGAGCGCAAAGAGAGGGGGAGAGAGCACAAAAGAGAGGGGGGAGAGAGAGCAAGGGGTGGGACAACTGTACTGCAAAAAATGGCCCGTGTGAACGGGCTTTAGAACTAGTATATAATAATCAATGTGAAACCGTGATAATAATTTTTTTTAATAATTTTAAAATCATAGTTTCACACACACACACACATATATATATATATATATATATATATATATATATATATATATATATATATATATATATATATATATATATATATATATATATATATATATATATATACTGATGAAGGGGAGGTTGTCCCTAAAAACGTTTCATTAAACTGAAGCTTTTTTCACAAAGACCTGAGAGTGCATCATTTTTTAAGTCATATATATATATATATATATATATATCAAATTCCAAATGTGTAGTTATTAGTTAATTTTTAGTGGTTTAGCTTTTTAGCGCCCTCCTTAAATCAATTTTTTGCTAGTTATTGTGATAGCCTAGTGGAAAGGCTATTTTTAGGAGTGATTTTCACTACCCCAGCGCACACCTGATCCCTTGTCTGTATTAAAAGTATATTAAACAATTATATTAAAGGTTTATGGATAAAACAGTCACAGTCCTTCTTATAGTATGATAGAAATTGAAAAAATAAAATATTATTCTACTCTTCTTTCCACTACTTCCCTCTGCCATAAACAGTGAAATTTCTGTCTTTATAAGCTTTCCCCCTTAATTTTACTGTGTTCATATGTTGAACTATTGAATACATTTTTGACCCCTCAGTTCTATTTTTGGAGTTCTGCAAAGGTGCAGGTCTCAATATATGTTACCTTGTGGTACTTAGAGCATTCAACACTTTGGGAAACTTTGTGATGGATAATGTGTCAAAAGCAAGGTCCTATATTCCATTTTCTTTTGGTTGGGACATTGGATAGAAGAACAGTGTTTTAACCCCTTAATGACCGGACCATTTTTCAGTTTTCTTACCCTTAATGACAATGGCTATTTTTACATTTCTGCAGTGTTTGTGTTTAGCTGTAATTTTCCTCTTACTCATTTACTGTACCCACACATATTATATACCGTTTTTCTCGCCATTAAATGGACTTTCTAAAGATACCATTTTTTTCATCACATCTTATAATTTAATATAAAAAATATATAAAATATGAGGAAAAAATGGAAAAAAACACACTTTTTCTAACTTTGACCTCCAAAATCTGTTACACATCTACAACCACCAAAAAACACCCATGCTAAATAGTTTCTAAATTTTGTCCTGAGTTTAGAAATACCCAATGGTTACATGTTGTTTGCTTTTTTTGCAAGTTATAGGGCAATAAGTACAAGTAGAACTTTGCTATTTCCAAACCACTTTTTTTCAAAATTAGCGCTAGTTACATTGGAACACTGATATCTGTCCGGAATCCCTGAATATCCCTTGACATGTATATATTTTTTTTTAGAAGACAACCCAAAGTATTGATTTATGCCCATTTTGGTATATTTCATGCCACCATTTCACTGCCAAATGCGAGCAAATAAAAAAAATTGTTCACTTTTTCACAAATTTTGTCACAAACTTTAGGTTTCTCACTGAAATTATTTACAAACAGTTTGTGCAATTATGGCACAAATGGTTGTAAATGCTTCTCTGGGATCCCCTTTGTTCAGAAATAGCAGACATATATGGCTTTGGCGTTGCTTTTTGGTAATTAGAAGGCCGCTAAATGCAGCTGCGCACCACACGTGTATTATGCCCAGCAGTGAAGGGGTTAATTAGGGATCTTGTAGGGACCTTGAAGGGTTAATTTTAGCTTTAGTGTAGTGTAGTAGACAACCCAAAGTATTGATCTAGGCCCATTTTGGTATATTTCATGCCACCATTTCACCGCCAAATGCGAGCAAATAAAAAAAAAAGTGACATTTTTCACAATTTTAGGTTTCTCACTTAAATTATTTACAAACAGCTTGTGCAATTATGGCACAAATGGTTGTAAATGCTTCTCTGGGATCTCCTTTGTTCATAAATAGCAGACATATATGGCTTTGGCGTTGCTTTTTGGCAATTAGGAGGCCGCTAAATGCTGCTGCGCACCACACTTGTATTAAGCCCAGCAGTGAAGGGGTTAATTAGGTAGCTTGTAGAGAGCTTGCAGGGTTAATTTTAGCTTTAGTGTAGAGATTAGCCTCCCACCTGACACATCCCACCCCCTGATCCCTCCCAGACAGCTCTCTTCCCTCCCCCACCCCACAATTGTCCCCGCCATCTTAAGTACTGGCAGAAAGTCTGCCAGTACTAAAATAAAAGGTGTTTTTTTTTTTTTTTTTAAATTATTCAGCTGTGATGGACCCCTGCCTTAACCCCCAACCTCCCTGATCCCCCCCAAACACCTCTCTAACCCTCCCCACCTACCTAATTGCCACCATCTTGGGTACTGGCAGCTGTCTGCCAGTACCCAGTTTTCCCCAAAAAATAAAGTGTTTTTGTTTTATTTTTAAATGTTTTATTTTTATTTTTTCTGTAGTGTACCTGATCCTGATATTATTTAAAAAATGCTAGTTTGCTGCCCCCCTCCCTCTTACCAAAATTCATTGGTGGCAGTGCCAGTGATTGCTGCGCATGCGCGCACACACACACGCGCGCGCGTGCACGCAGCCCCCCGCACGCTCCCGGCATCCGGCGTGCACAATGCACTTGAAGGAACCGGATGCCGGGTAGCGATGGGCCGCCCACCCTCCTCCCTGTAAGCTCCCACCCACCAACGAACGGCCCCATCGCTACCGGTGCAGAGAGGGCCACAGAGTGGCTCTCTCTGCATCGGATGCTTTCTAAAGGTTATTGCAGGATGCCTCAATATCGAGGCATCACTGCAATACCCTGAGAGCTGCTGGAAGCGATCGCTTCCAGCACTCTCTAAGACAACTGACGTACCAGGTACGTCCATTGTCACTAACTGCAAGTTTTTGCAGGACGTACCTGGTACGTCAGTTGTCATTAAGGGGTTAAGCATTATGAAAATCATGGAGATATGAATGTCTGGCAGTAGGGGGTTCTACTTCTGTAGAGGCGCACTATCCAGGTGAATGTAACTTGTTTGTCTCCTTTATGGTGCTGGGTAGATGTTTCAAACACATTATAACAAACCACTTTCCGGGCGTGGAAATAGTGTTATTTAGCGAATGTAAGGTAGCTGTAATCAATGGCTGAGAAGTCCTGCTTACCAAATACTGTTACTAAAATACTACAAGTATCAAAGTAGGATATAAGGGTAAGAGAGTGATATAACCAAACATTGGAAACTGAACTCTCCCAAACTTGCTTAAATCAGTAACCTTTAAGAAAGTTTGTTCACATAATCCAGGCACAAGCCATACACATAACACAGCAGGAACACTGAAACTTAGATGCAGTAAAGCAGGGTAACAAAACAGAGACTAATAGGCAGGGAAAAACAGAAAAAAGAGGAGAGGATACATTGTCAAATAGTCAAGGTAAAAACAGCTCAGACAAATACAATTAATCCATATTGTCATAGTAATATCTCAAGGAAAACACAGTCAAACTAAGAGGCAAATACAAAACCATATTATCAGTGTAGGGGAATATCTCTTGGAAAACACAGACAAACCAAAAGACACAAATCTAAATTGTCAAAATAGCAAATGTCTGAGTTACTAAAATACAAAAGCATAAAAGTTCTAAAAGCCCAAAAACACAGCACAAAACAGACTTGGGAACATAGGACATGTAGAATCGAAACAGGAAACACAAGTATATATATATAGAAAATGTATACATCTTTGCAGAAAACTGACACTTTTAGGGTCACGATAACACTTTACATAAAAGTTCAAAAAGCCCCAAAACACAGCACAAAACAGAGACTCAGGAACATAGAACCTGTAGAATCGAAATAGGAAACACAAGTATATATAGAAAATGTATCCATCTTTGCAGAAAATTGATAATTTTAGGGTCACTATAACAATTTACCCTGTTTTTGGGTAAGGAAATTCTTTACGCGCATGCCCTCGACAAATCACAAAGAGATGCACACACAGGGTCAAGAGGAGGGGGCATTATCCATTACATCTGCAGAAGCCTCTGTTGAGTCTGCTTGTTCAGACTATTCAAACACTAGACTTGTTTATTTTAGAGAAATATCTGCCATTTACTTCTCTTTCTGTCAAAAGCAAAAAATGATTTGGGAGTCTTTCAACCTGATTTGTGGAAACTTATAAACTATATTTCTTACCTATAAACAAAAGAAGATAATTCTACATTTGAAAATAATAAACCATTAAGCTCTTTCATCTCAAATCTAGGGAGGTACGAGGATGTGACTTAAGTGATAATACCTGTAGGGGGCAACTAGGTACACGATTTTTAATTCTCAGAATACCTCAAAACCCAAATTGAAGACAGATGTTCCTGTCGGCAATACATTAAGCTCTTTAGTCAACCATTTAACCAACCAACTAAAAACTGATTGGTGCCTTTAGTATGATCACTTCAGAAAATAGGTCTTTATGTCCTGTTCTAGATATCATTGTCCTGAAATCTTTTTCGGGTAGACCCACTTATATATAAATATTCCTTTTATATTATTCATAAACTGAAGTGGGGACAGTTTATGAAATCTATTGATTTGAAGGATGCATATAGTCATGACTTGTTTCATCTCAAAAACTTTCTATTTGCCTTTGGCTCTTAACATTTTAAGTTCATAGCCCATTCTCTTTGTCTAGCTAAAGCTTTACATCTTTACCAATGTTCTATCAGTCTTAATGGCTGATATTTACATGTAAGGAATCTCAGTCACACAGTACCTGAATAATATTCTTATAGCAATCTCCTTCTATCTAGCACAAGTCTGCAAAAGGAATGTGCTTTAGATTCTCTAAAATAATGGCTGGCTTATCATTCATCTAAAGAACTTCTTGTTACTGTCTACCAGAGTGACTTATTATCCTTGAATAGAGCCTCTTGAGTTTGCCCTGTTGAGTGCCTTGGATCACATATGCAGTCTACAAAGAAAAAGAAAGACTCAAGTTCTATAGCCCAGCGGAAAAACCAATACAAAGAATCTTAGCTTTTGCAACAGAGCACTTGTTCTTCCAACAGTAACATGCTAATGGAAGTGTGCTAAAACATCCAATAGAATATATTCCAAGAAAACTAAACTCTCTCTTTCTCTCTCTCTCTCTCTCTCTCTCTCTCTCTCTCTCTCTCTCTCTCTCTCTCTCTCTCTCTCTCTCTCTCTCTCTCTCCCTCTCTCTCTCTCTCTCTCTCTCTCTCTATCTCTCTCTTTCTCTTTCTCTCTTTCTCTATCTCTCTCTTTCTCTTTCTCTCTTTCTCTCTCTCTCTCTCTCTCTCTTTCTCTTTCTCTCTTTCTCCTCTCTCTCTCTCTTTCTCTCTCTCTCTCTCTCTCTCTCTCTCTCTCTCTCTCTTTCTCTCTCTCTCTCTCTCTCTCTCTCTCTCTCTCTCTCTCTCTCTCTCTCTCTCTCTCTCTATATATATATATATATATATATATATATATATATATATATATATATATATATATAGTCCAATGATATGCACTCCCTGGATTTAAACACATCACACTTTATTCAGTAGTGACGTTTCGGGGCATTTACCCCTTCCTCAGACAACTCAAAATATGTTACAAACAGTGTATAAATAAATAACAAGCCCCTCCCCCAAATCAATTCAACCAATCAAATGGGTAGGAGATCACACTACCTCCTGTGCAAATACATGTATCATCAAATTAATAAAAAGACCATAATCAAAATTTCATTATATACATTGTTAATGTGCAAATTCTAGTGTGACATATATGACCAGTGATTTTTATATCAAGTGACCTAAATATAGTGGGTATGGATCTATAACCTTATATACAAAAATACTGCTTCCTAAGATATTGTACCCTGAAGCATATACTCAGCAGCACTAAAAGGATATTTACTAGCACAAGAAACAACCATTATATTAATCACAGGGCTTAGTCATATCAGTACAATCATCATGTAATGGACACCACACTTTTATTTACATTATCTGCCATTACTTACAACGCTGGAATCGGCGTGGGGAGGTGGGCGTGGTCACCATGAGGAACATAACTTGTGCCCTTCGCACGTGTCACAAACCCAATCAATCCGGTAACAGCATAGGACATTGCCATAGCAACACACCGCAACGGTATTGAATGGAGCCTCGCACTGCGACTAACACAGAGTGTCAAAAAGGTTGCCATAGCAACGTCCAATGCAGTTATGCTAATCAGACCCCAATCTGCACAGATCGAAAATATTAAGACACACAAACATTGCAAAAACTGTCAGCTGGCCATAATATATAGGTAGCATAACATATGCGGGTTGATAATAATAGCCCAATGCAGACCTAATAGTAATACTCCTTAAAAGTGCCAAAGCACAAAGGGACCCTAAATGGCAGCTACAAGGTCTTAATACATATACATACAAGAGAATCGCCATTAGCTGCATGATATCAATAGGTAACCATCTAATCCTAGTCAGTACATTAAAAATCTCACGTCCTAACCACACCAAACTTAACCAGACCGCTGAAAGTAAAAACTGGTAAACTGTATTAATGCAAATATATTACAGTTAAATAATTTACAACTAATCACTATAGCCACATCCTGTTCAATACATCTTGCTTAGATTGATGGAAAAGAACTAATAAGAGGGACCATATCAGAAAATATCTACTGAATTAGTGAAGCTGTAACCCTTTGTATGGGTCTTTTGTCATAGGCTCAATAATTATTCATATTCTAAGATCAAACTTCATGTCTCAAAGAGTATGGTATTAAAGACTGGATATCAGTGTGGACTCTCAGGATCAACAGAATCACTATAAAAAACAATGCCAATCAACATTTGTATTTAATCTGCCAGGTTGTACTGTTCCCAGTCTATGGATCCATTTCGCTTCAATTTGCAATAGCCTCTTCTTTCTATTTCCCCCTCAATCTCAATGGTGGTACATGGTCGATCAAAATGAAGCGCAGATCTTTCACTGTGTGGTTCATCTGTACAAAGTGTCGTGCCACAGGTTGGTCTGATTTGCCCTCTTTCAGTGCCACTCTAATGGCACTCCTGTGGTTCGCCATCCGTTTTTGATATCATCGTCCGTCTTACCAATGTAATATATTCCACATGTACAGTTCAATAGATATACCACGAATTGCGTGGAACAGGTCAGCTGGAATTGAATTTTAAATCTCTTGTTAGTGTGTGGATGGTGAAATGTCTTACTCTGTATCATTAAGTTACATGTCGTACATCCAAGACACTTAAAACATCCCAGTCTCTTAGATTGTAACCATATATTCATGGTATATGCATGTCTTGGGTCTGTGTTCATTAGCAGGTCTTGTAGATTATGCCCCCTTTTATAGCCCATCCTAGGTGGGGGGGTTTCTTTGAATGGCAACTCTGGATCTGATGCCAACAGGTCCCAATGACCCTTCACTGATTTATCAAGGATGTCAACGGTTGGTGAATACATAGTAATACATGTCATCCGTTTTTCAATAGGTTTATCATCCCTGGTTTCCAGCAATTTATCACTTTCTGTTCCCTTGGCTATTCTATGTGCTTGTTGAATCGCATCATATGTGTAGCCTCTTCGTAGGAATTTAGTAGCCATCTCCTCCAATTGTATATCAGCCTTCTCTTTTACAGAGTTATTTCTCACTACTCTATATAATTGTGCCAGTGGTATGGCTTTAATAAGAGGTCTCGGGTGACTACTGTTCGCCAACAGGAGGGAATTCCTATCGGTGGATTTCTGGTACATAGTCGTTTCCAAGTGTCCATTACCTTTAAAAATTCTTAAGTCCAGAAAGTCAATAGACTCTTTATTGGCCACCATCTTAAATTTAACCGGATGGGAAAGATCATTCAGATTTTGTACCCATGTGTTCAAGTTCTTTTCAGTTCCTCTCCAAAGAAGTAGGACATAGTCAATGTACCTCATGTATTTGATTAATTTGAGGACGGTCATATACCTTCATTATACTGGTCTCAACGTTCTCCATATATAAATTCGCATATGAAGGGGCCATATTTGACCCCATAGCAGTCCCCGTGATTTGTTGGTAATACTTTGATTCGAACCTGAAGAAATTCAGTGTAAAGCATAGTTGAAGAATCTTGATGATATATTCACAGCCGGGTCCCAAATACGTATATCTCAATAAGGCATCTTTGACCGTCATCATCCCTTCTTGGTGAGGGATGATGGTATACAGACTTGTGACGTCCATTGATACTAGATAATCATCCTCCAAGATATCATGTAATTGTGAAAGTTGCCCCAATACATCAGTGGAGTCCCGTACATATACATACATAACGTCCTATGCTGTTACCGGATTGATTGGGTTCGTGACACGTGAGAAGGGCACAAGTTATGTTCCTCATGTTGACCACGCCCACCTCCCCACGCCGATTCCAGCGTTGTAAGTAATGGCGGATATACACTGCAAACTTGTTGTAAAAAAAATGTGTTGTGTCCATTACATGATGATTGTACTGATATGACTGAGCCCTGTGATTAATATAATGGTCATTTCTTGTGCTAGTAAATATCCTTTTAGTTCTGCTGAGTATATGCTTCAGGGTACAATATCTTAGGAAGCAGTATTTTTGTATATAAGGTTATAGATCCATACCCACTATATTCAGGTCACTTGATATAAAAATCACTGGTCATATATGTCACACTAGAATTTGCACATTAACAATGTATATAATAAAATTTTGATTATGGTCTTTTTTATTAATTTGATGATACATGTATTTGCACAGGAGGTAATGTGATCTCCTACCCATTTGATTGGTTGAATTGATTTTGGGGAGGGGCTTGTTATTTATTTATACACTGTTTGTAACACATTTTGAGTTGTCTGAGGAAGGGGTGAATGCCCCGAAACGTCACCCTACTGAATAAAGTGTGCTGTGTTTAAATCCAGGGAGTGCATATTATTGGACTATATTGATTATTGGCTTATGCACCCTGGTCTGGAATTAGTGTTGGCGAGTGGGAGTGCGCTACCTGTGTCTACTATATATATAACATAATTTATGCTTACCTGATAAATTTATTTCTCTTGTAGTGTATTCAGTCCACGGGTCATCCATTACTTATTGGATTATATCTCCTTCCCAACAGGAAGTTGCAAGAGGATCACCCAAGCAGAGCTGCTATATAGCTCCTCCCCTCACACGTCATATCCAGTCATTCGACCGAAACAAGACAAGAAAGGAGAAACCATAGGGTGCAGTGGTGACTGTAGTTTAAATTAAAAATTTAGATCTGCCTTAAAAGACAGGGCGGGCCGTGGACTGAATACACTACAAGAGAAATAAATTTATCAGGTAAGCATAAATTATGTTTTCTCTTGTTAAGTGTATTCAGTCCACGGGTCATCCATTACTTATGGGATACCAATACCAAAGCTAAAGTACACGGATGATGGGAGGGACAAGGCAGGAACTTTAAACGGAAGGAACCACTGCCTGTAGAACCTTTCTCCCAAAAACAGCCTCCGAAGAAGCAAAAGTGTCAAATTTGTAAAATTTTGAAAAAGTGTGAAATGAAGACCAAGTTGCAGCCTTGCAAATCTGTTCAACAGAGGCCTCATTCTTAAAGGCCCAGGTGGAAGCCACAGCTCTAGTGGAATGAGCTGTAACTCTTCCAGGAGGCTGCTGTCCAGCAGTCTCAAAGGCTAAGCATATTATGCTACGAAGCCAAAAGGAGAGAGAGGTAGCCGAAGCTTTTTGACCTCTCCTCTGACCAGAGTAAACGACAAACAGGGAAGAAGTTTGACGAAAATCTTTAGTTGCCTGCAAATAGAACTTCAGGGCACGGACTACGTCCAGATTATGTAAGAGTCGTTCCTTCTTTGAAGAAGAGTTAGGACACAGTGATGGAACAACAATTTCTTGATTGATATTCCTGTTAGAAACTACCTTAGGTAAGAACCCAGGTTTAGTACGCAGAACTACCTTGTCTGAATGGAAAATCAGATAAGGAGAATCACAATGTAAGGCAGATAACTCAGAGACTCTTCGAGCCGAGGAAATAGCCATCAAAAACAGAACTTTCCAAGATAACA
Organism: Bombina bombina; assembly: GCF_027579735.1. Lineage (NCBI taxonomy): Eukaryota > Metazoa > Chordata > Amphibia > Anura > Bombinatoridae > Bombina > Bombina bombina. Next base: position 220,095,535 of record NC_069506.1, read on the forward strand.
GCTTAATATCAATGGAATGAAGGGGTTCAAATGGAACACCTTGAAGAACTTTAAGAACTAAGTTTAAACTCCACGGCGAAGCAACAGTCTTAAATACAGGCCTAATCCTAGCCAAAGCCTGACAAAAGGCTTGAACGTCTGGAACTTCTGCCAGACGTTTGTGTAGAAGAATAGACAGAGCAGAAATCTGTCCCTTTAACGAACTAGCAGATAAGCCCTTTTCTAAACCCTCTTGTAGAAAAGACAATATCCTAGGAATCCTAACCTTACTCCATGAGTAACTCTTGGATTCGCACCAGTATAAATATTTACGCCATATCTTATGGTAAATTTTTCTGGTAACAGGTTTCCGAGCCTGTATTAAGGTATCAATAACCGACTCCGAGAAGCCACGCTTTGATAGAATCAAGCGTTCAATCTCCATGCAGTCAGTCTCAGAGAAACTAGATTTGGATGATTGAAAGGACCCTGAATTAGAAGGTCCTGCCTCAGAGGCAGAGACCATGGTGGACAGGACGACATGTCCACTAGGTCTGCATACCAGGTCCTGCGTGGCCACGCAGGCGCTATCAGAATCACTGATGCCCATTCCTGTTTGATCCTGGCAATCAGTCGAGGAAGCATCGGGAATGGTGGAAACACATAAGCCATGTTGAAGACCCAAGGGGCTGTCAGAGCATCTATCAGCACCGCTCCCAGGTCCCTGGACCTGGATCCGTAACAAGGAAGCTTGGTCTTCTGGCGAGACGCCATGAGATCCAGTTCTGGTTTGCCCCAACGATGGACCAATTGAGTAAACACCTCCGGATGGAGTTCCCACTTCCCCGGATGAAAAGTCTGACGACTTAGAAAATCCGCCTCCCAGTTCTCTACGCCTGGGATGTGGATCGCTGACAGGTGGCAAGAGTGAGACTCTGCCCAGCGAATTATCTTTGAGACTTCTAACATCGCTAGGGAACTCCTGGTTCCCCCTTGATGGTTGATGTAAGCCACAGTCGTGATGTTGTCCGACTGGAATCTGATGAACCTCAGTGTTGCTAACTGAGGCCAAGCTAGAAGAGCATTGAATATTGCTCTTAACTCCAGAATATTTATTGGGAGGAGTTTCTCCTCCTGAGTCCACGATCCCTGAGCCTTCAGGGAGTTCCAGACTGCGCCCCCAACCTAGAAGGCTGGCATCTGTTGTTACAATCGTCCAATCTGGCCTGCGAAAGGTCATACCCTTGGACAGATGGACACGAGAAAGCCACCAGAGAAGAGAAACTCTGGTCTCTTGATCCAGATTTAGTAGGGGGGACAAATCTGAGTAATCCCCATTCCACTGACTTAGCATGCATAATTGCAGCGGTCTGAGATGCAGGCGCGCAAATGGCACTATGTCCATTGCCGCTACCATTAAGCCGATTACTTCCATGCACTGAGCCACTGACGGGCGTGGAATGGAATGAAGGACACTGCAAGCATTTAGAAGTTTTGATAACCTGGACTCCGTCAGGTAAATTTTCATCTCTACAGAATCTATAAGAGTCCCTAGGAAGGAGACTCTTGTGAGTGGTGATAGAGAACTCTTTTCCACATTCACCTTCCACCCATGCGACCTCAGAAATGCCAGAACTATCTCTGTATGAGACTTGGACCTTTGAAAGCTTGATGCCTGTATCAGGATGTCGTCTAGATACGGAGCCACCGCTATGCCTCGCGGTCTTAGAACCGCTAGACGTGAGCCCAGAACCTTTGTAAAGATTCTCGGGGCCGTAGCCAAACCGAAGGGAAGAGCTACAAACTGGTAATGCCTGTCTAGAAAGGCAAATCTTAGGTACGCATCCTTTTAATCTAAGGTAGGCATCCTTTAAGTCTACCGTGGTCATGTATTGACCCTCTTGGATCATGGGTAGGATGGTTCGAATAGTTTCCATTTTGAATGATGGAACTCTTAGGAATTTGTTTAAGATTTTTAGGTCCAAGATTGGTCTGAAGGTTCCCTCTTTCTTGGGAACCACAAACAGATTTGAGTAAAACCCTTGCCCTTGTTCCATCCGCGGAACTGGGTGGATCACCCCCAATACTAAGAGGTCTTGCACACAACGTAGAAATGCCTCTTTCTTTATTTGGTTTGCTGATAACCTTGAAAGATGAAATCTCCCTTGTGGAGGAGATGCTTTGAAGTCCAGAAGATATCCCTGAGATATGATCTCTAACGCCCAGGGATCCTGGACATCTCTTGCCCAAGCCTGGGCGAAGAGAGATAGTCTGCCCCCCACTAGATCCGTTTCCGGATAGGGGGCCCTCTCTTCATGCTGTCTTAGGGGCAGAAGAAGGCTTTCTGGCCTGCTTGCCCTTGTTCCAGGACTGGTTAGTTTTCCAGCCCTGTCTGTAACGAGCAACAGGTCCTTCCTGTTTTGGAGCGGAGGAAGTTGATGCTGCTCCTGCCTTGAAATTACGAAAGGCACGAAAATTAGATTGTTTGGCCTTTGACTTGGCCCTGTCCTGAGGAAGAGTATGACCCTTACCCCCAGTAATGTCAGCAATAATTTCTTTCAAGCCGGGCCCGAATAAGGTCTGCCCTTTGAAAGGAATATTAAGCAATTTAGACTTAGAAGTCACGTCAGCTGACCAGGATTTAAGCCATAGCGCTCTGCGCGCCTGGATGGCGAATCCGGAGTTCTTAGCCGTTAGTTTGGTTAAATGTACAACGGCATCAGAAACAAATGCATTAGCTAGCTTAAGTGCTTTAAGCTTGGCCATAATCTCATCCAATGGAGCTGTGCGAATGGCCTCTTCCAGAGACTCAAACCAGAATGCCGCAGCCGCAGTGACAGGCGCAATGCATGCAAGGGGCTGTAAGATAAAACCTTGTTGAACAAACATTTTCTTAAGGTAACCTTCTAATTTTTTATCCATTGGATCCGAAAAAGCACAACTATCCTCCACCGGGATAGTGGTACGCTTAGCTAAAGTAGAAACTGCTCCCTCCACCTTAGGGACCGTCTGCCATAAGTCTCGTGTGGTGGCGTCTATCGGGAACATTTTTCTAAACATCGGAGGTAGGGAAAAGGGCACACCGGGTCTATCCCACTCCTTGCTAATAATTTCTGTAAGCCTTTTAGGTATAGGAAAAACGTCAGTACACACCGGTACCGCAAAGTATCTATCCAACCTACATACTTTCTCTGGAATTGCAACCGTGTTACAATCATTCAGAGCCGCTAATACCTCCCCTAGCAATACGTGGAGGTTCTCAAGCTTAAATTTAAAATTAGAAATCTCTGAATCCTGTCTCCCTGGATCAGATCCGTCACCCACAGAATGAAGCTCTCCATCCTCATGTTCTGCAAATTGTGACGCAGTATCAGACATGGCTCTCACATCATCAGCGCGCTCTGTCCTTAACCCAGAGCTATCACGCTTGCCTCTTAATTCAGGCAATTTAGATAATACCTCTGTCATAACAGCCGCCATGTCTTGCAAAGTGATTTGTATGGGCCTCTCTGATGCACTTGGCGCCACAATATCACACGCCCCCTGAGCGGGAGGCGAAGGTACTGACACGTGAGGAGAGTTAGTCGGCATAACTTCACCCTCGTTGTCTGGTGATAATTTCTTTACAGATATAGATTGACTTTTATGCAAAGTGACATCAATACAATTAGTACACATATTTCTGTGGGGCTCCACATTGGCCTTCAAACATAGTGAACAAGCAGATTCATCTGTGTCAGACATGTTTAAACAGACTCGCAATGAGACTAGAAAGCTTGGAAAAACCTTTCAAGTAAATTTACAAGCAATATAAAAAACGCTACTGCGCCTTTAAGAAGCACAAAAAAAGACGTCACAGTTGAAATAACAAAGAACCAAATCAGTTATAGCAACCAAATCTTCACAGTAAATGTATTAAGTTAGAAGAGTATTGCACCCACTAGCAAATGGATGATTAACCCCTTAATACCCAAAAACGGATAATCAAATTAACAATTAACGTTTTTTATCACAGTCAAACACACTGTCACAGGTCTGCTGTGACTGATTACCTCCCTCAAAATGACTTTTGAAGACCCCTGAGCTCTCTAGAGACGTCCTGGATCAAGGAGGAAGAAGCAGGAAGACTGAAACTGAATTTTTACTGCGCAAAAAAGCGCTAAAATAGGCTCCTCCCACTCCTATTACAACAGTGGGAAACGTCAGTTAAACGCTTCTATATAGAAATAAACAACAGCCATGTGGAAATTTTCATGCCCCAAAAGATTTATCACCAAAGTACCTCACAAAAAACGAATAACATGCCAGTAAACGTTTTAAACATACACTTTAAATGTTAGATAGTGTTATTAATAAGCCTGCTACCAGTCGCTTCTACTGCAGTTAAGGCTTATACAATACTTCGGTATTAACAGTATTTTCTTAGTCAAATTCCATTCCTTAGAAAATGACTTATTGTACATACATTCATCAGCCTGATACCAGTCGCCGCTGCATTTAAGGCTGTACTTACATTACATTGGTATCAGCAGTATTTTCTTAGTCAATTCCATTCCTTAGAAAAATAATTTACTGCACATACCTCGTTTGCGGGATTCCCCGCATGCTATTCCCTTTCTGAAAGTTACCCCACTCCTCAGAATGTGCGAGAACAGCCAGTGGATCTTAGTTACTTCCGCTAAGATCATAGAAAACTCAGGCAGATTCTTCTTCTAAATACTGCCTGAGAACAAACAGCACACTCCGGTGCCATTTAAAATAACAAACTTTTGATTGAAGAAATAAACTAACTATAAAAACACCACAGACCTCTCACAACGATCTATCTAGTTGAGTTGCAAGAGAATGACTGGATATGACGTGTGAGGGGAGGAGCTATATAGCAGCTCTGCTTGGGTGATCCTCTTGCAACTTCCTGTTGGGAAGGAGATATAATCCCATAAGTAATGGATGACCCGTGGACTGAATACACTTAACAAGAGAAATATATATATATATATATATATATTAAAAATAAATACATTAAATTCAAAAGTATCCAGAAAAAAAGTCTAAACGATTGGACCTATAAACACTCTTTTTTTTCTACCACAAGTGGTAGGAGAATTCCAAACATGGCAGTGTTGTGCTTACCACTTGGCAGAAGGGCACTACCTCTAACTTCAAAACAAGTTTAACAACCATTGCAATTATCCTAGGCTTGGTGGCAACCGATCATCTACAATGATTACCGCGACCTCAGAGCTCTGATTAACTGTTACACAAAACAAAAAAGTTTCACAAAACACATCAGAAATACATTACAAAATACTATAGCTTGCTATATAAAAAGGGGAATAACACACTGCACCTTATGTACTTGTGGCTAAGGGACTAAAGACATTGCACAGGGCAAACCTGGTTTTGCCATTTTTTCAGAAAATTACAAAATACTGTTACACTCATAATAACACTATATTATAAAAATAATTAAAAAAACATTTGCACAAAAAAGTTGTAAGGGCTCAAAGATATGAGGTCTCAGGTGTTAGAAAAAAAAGACATGCAAAGGACTTTAACATAGAAATACATACATATACATGTCTAACGGGCCCGGAAGGAGCTTGAGGGCCCGTGTTTCTGGCGAGCCTGCAGGCTAGCCTGAAACACCAGTTATGAAGCAGCGGTCTAAAGACCGCTGCTCCATAACCTGTCCAACTGCTCTGATCAGGCGGTCAGGCATCGCCACAATTCAACCCGATAGAGTACGATCCGGTTGATTGACACCCCCTGCTGGCGGCCTGCAGGGGGCGGCGTTGCACCAGCAGCTCACAATGCTGAATACAGAGAGCGTATTGCTCTCCGCATTCAGCGAGGTCTTTCGGACCAACAGACCTTTGTTAAATAGGCCCCTAAATATGTATGTGTGTGTATATATATATATATATATATATATATATATATATATATATATATATATATATATATATATATGTGTATATACAGTGTATGTATGTGTGTGTTTGTACTGTGTATTTATTGTTCGTATTTCACATTCCAATGTTCTGCGCGTATTTTTAAAGATATATTCTTTTATATATATATATATTTATGAATAAATAGAACATATTCTACTATGTGAAGAACATTGGAATGTGAAATATTCATATTTTCATGTCGGTCAGCGCACTTGAGAAAATGCAATTGGGTTTGCACGCGAGTACAGCACCAGAAGAGTATACACACAAGCTCACTTAAAGGGACAGTCTGCACCAGAATTTTTTTTTGTTTAAAAATATAGATAAACCCTTTATTACCCATTCCCCAGTTTTGCATAACCAACACAGTTATATAAATACACTTTTTACCCCTGTGATGATCTTATATCTAAGCCTCTGCAAACTGCACCCTTATTTCAATTCTTTTGACAGACATCCATTTTAGCCAATCAGAGCTGGCTCCTTGGAACTCGTGCGTGATCATTGTTATCTATATGACACACATGAACTAACACCCTCTAGTGGTGAAGAACTGTAAAAATGCCCTGAGAGAAGAGGCAGCCTTCAAGGGCTTAGAAATTAGAATATGAACCTCCTAGGTTTAGCTTTCAACTAAGAAAACCAAGAGAACAAAGCAAAATTGGTGATAAAATTAATTTGGAAAATTGTTTAAAATTACATTCTCTATCTGAATCATGAAAGTTTATTTTGAACTAGACTGTCCCTTTAAAATAGAAACAATTACCTAACTTAATTGACTAAAAATGTGCAAGAGGAGTGTTAAAGGAGTGCCAGAGATTGGCTTAAGTGTGAAAGGTTAAAAAGGTATACTTTTTTTTAAAATAGTGTTCCAAAAAGAAATATAGATATTGGTATTAAATCCCAGGGGAGTGTTCTTAAAGTGAGTTCAGTGGAATCCAAAAGTTAGAAAATGTAATCCAAAAGGAAAAGGATCCATAATATCATTAATAAAGAAAGTATCTGTGTCCCAGTGTAGGGGGAATGTGGTTCAGAAAGGTAATAAATATTGTAGAGGACGTCCAAAAGAGAATAGGTGTAGTGTCCTTAGGGAACCTGTGAAGGAAAAATAAAAAACAGGTGCAAAAAATATGAAAGGTAAATTTGAGCTTACCTTGTAATGGTACAGGAAACTCAGGCTGGTATGTCAGGGTAAATTGTTAACGTGTTTCAGCCTATAATAAGGCCTTTTTGAAGACTGCCAGCTCCAGAGATTGGGATACTATTTATAGGGCTATGAGCCTATTGAAAAGAGAGGGTGTGGCTGAAAAGAACCGCCAAAATAGTTTTACCGCCAAAGTGCTAATAGCCGTCAAAAAGATCCTGCTAGTATTGCTTATTTAGTGACTTCCGGTTTGTCAACAACTTCCGGTTTGCGTATCACTGAATACCGTGTGTTAGTAGATTGCCATCAACTATATAAATAATATTTTTAATATTTTTATCATTACGAAATCTGCCTATATCCTTATAAATCTGCCTCATTAACATATTCTCCTCTTGCACTAAGTTTGTCCATGTCTCATAACAGAATCATTAAGCCATCTTAATTGTCAACTTGTGGGAATACAGAACCTGGCCACCAGGAGGTGGCAAAGACACCCCAGCCAAAGGCTTAAATACCTCCCCCACTTCCCTCATATCCCAGTTATTCTTTGCCTTTTCGTCACAGGAGTTTGGCAGAGAAGTTCCAAAAGATATAGAGTAGTTCCTTATGAAGGGTATCTACCCTTTGAAATGGGACTGGAGTTTTAAGTAGTCATGTCGGCCTCTCAGTGAGAGCATTGACGAAAGTTAGGGTCTGGAGATGCAGGGAGAGTCTTTCTGCGAAACCATCCAGACTCGTAATAACAGCTCCTAAGCAATCAGTGTTGACGAGTTTCACTGCCTGCTTTCATCACTCAAGTCCATGTCAAGATCGATGCTACAAGACTGTCACACTTGAGAGGCCGTGTTTCTGTTCCACATCATAGATTCTGGTAAGATAGTTTCATTTTTTATACATATGGTAACCCTAGAAGACAGGGTCACAGTGTGGCTCCTTTTATCTATATGGAATCAAGGGGGGATTATTGAACAGTGGGGATTAATCCCATATTTTTTATTTGATTTATACTGTGTTATGTGTGATATTTTCTGAGGCTCATAGGCTGAGGTTGGAACGTACAGGTTACTTTCACTTTAGAGGCGCAGCTTTACAAGCTTGGCGTGCTTTCCCTTAGCGGAGGCGGTCCTAGGTTGCACTCCATGTGACCGGGTGTGGTCGTAGTTTCACTTCCTACTCTCTGACCATGCTGGTTATCGGAGAGAAGTGGTTTACTCTGTGTGCCTGGGTCATAGGAGGTGGTGAGTGCCCCAGCCATTGGGGGTATAAAGGTGCCATTTTTATATTTTATAAAACATTTGTTATTGTTATATTAGGACATAGCCCATAGCTATGGAGGACTCTGACGTTTTAGAGGGTACTCCCTCTATACCTAGGACTAATGCCTGTCTCTTTCATGTAATTGGCAAGAGTCCATGAGCTAGTGACGTATGGGATATACATTCCTACCAGGAGGGGCAAAGTTTCCCAAACTTCAAAATGCCTATAAATACACCCCTTACCACACCCACAATTCAGTTTTACAAACTTTGCCTCCTATGGAGGTGGGGCCTCACAGGTTCTGGTATGCAGATCTTGTTCGGATGTCCAGTTGCCACTTCCATTAAGACCAGACCTTCTGTCTCAAGGTCCGTTTTTCCATCAGGATCTCAAATCATTAAATTTGAAGGTATGGAAATTGAATGCTTAGTGCTTAGTCAAAGAGGTTTCTCTGACTCAGTGATTAATACTATGTTACAGGCTCATAAATCTGTTTCTAGAAAGATTTATTATCGAGTTTGGAGGACTTATATTTCATGGTGTTCTTCTCATAAATTCTCTTGGCATTCTTTTAGAATTCCTAGAATTTTACAGTTTCTTCAGGATGGTTTAGATAAGGGTTTGTCTGCAAGTTCCTTGAAAGGACAAATTTCTGCTCTTTCTGTTTTATTCCACAGAAAAATTGCTAAGCTTCCTGACATTCACTGTTTTGTTCAGGCTTTGGTTCGTAGCAAGCCTGTTATTAAATCAATCTCTCCTCCTTGGAGTCTTAATTTGGTTTTGAAGGCTTTACAGGCTCCTTCATTTGAGCCTATGCATTCTTTGGACATTAAAATACTTTCTTGGAAAGTGTTCTTTCTTTTGGCCATCTCTTCTGCTAGAAGAGTTTCTGAATTATCTGCTCTCTCTTGTGAATCTCCTTTTCTGATTTTTCATCAGGATAAGGCAGTTTTGCGGACTTCATTTAAATTATTACCTAAGGTTGTGAATTCTAACAACATTAATAGAGAAATTGTTGACCCTTCCTTGTGTCCTAATCCTAAGAATTCTTTGGAGAGATCTTTACATTCTTTGGATGTGGTGAGAGCTTTGAAATATTATGTTGAAGCTACTAAAGATTTCAGGAAGACTTCTGGTCTGTTGTTATCTTTTCTGGTTCTAGGAAAGGTCAGAAGGCTTCTGCCGTTTCCTTGGCATCGTGGTTAAAGCTTTTGATTCATCAAACTTATTTGGAGTCGGGTCAAGCCCTGCCTCAGAGAATTACAGCTCATTCTACTAGATCAGTCTCCACTTTGTGGGCTTTTAAGAATGAAGCTTCAGTTGATCAGATTTGCAAAGCAGCAACTTGGTCTTCTTTGCATACATTTACTAAATTCTACGGTTTTTATGTATTTGCTTCTTCGGAAGCAGTTTTTGGTAGAAAAGTTCTTGAGGCAGCTGTTTCAGTTTGATTCTTCTGCTTATGATTTAAGTTTTTCCTTTCATTTATGACAATAAACTTATATTTAGGTTGTGGATTATTTTTTTTCAGCGAAAAATGGCTGTTTTTATTTTATCACTCCCTCTCTAGTGACTCTTGCGTGGAGTTCCACATCTTGGGTATTGCTATCCCATACATCACTAGCTCATGGACTCTTGCCAATTACATGAAAGAAAACATAATTTATGTAAGAACTTACCTGATAAATTAATTTCTTTCATATTGGCAAGAGTCCATGAGGCCCACCCTTTTTATGGTGGTTATGATTTTTTTGTATAAAGCACAATTATTTCCAAATTCCTTTGTTGATGCTTTTTACTCCTTTCTTTATCACCCCACTACTTGGCTATTCGTTAAAATAAATTGTGGGTGTGGTGAGGGGTGTATTTATAGGCATTTTGAGGTTTGGGAAACTTTGCCCCTCCTGGTAGGATTGTATATCCCATACGTCACTAGCTCATGGACTCTTGCCAATATGAAATAAATAAATTTATCAGGTAAGTTCTTACATAAATTATGTTATATATTGTGAGGAGGCTGAGGTATACCCGCCCTCTCAATTATGTTCCACATGCCTAGAAAAAGTGATTATGTCAAAAAAGGTTAACATGTTTGATACCACTGAGCCTTCCACCTCTGAGTGGTCCCTGTCCCGTGAGGTGCGTACCCTGCTTTCATCTCCTAATACACATAGCATGCCTGATCCTCCATCTGGAGGAGGACTTTTACCTCCAGACTTCACTGCATAGTTACAAACGGTGGTGTCTGTGCCGCCGTTTTACCTTGCCCGGCTAAGTGCAAGCGAAAGGTCAAATATTGCTATCCTTCCCAGGGGTCATCATCTAGTTTATTGGCTATAGTTGATAGACGGTTATCTAATGATGAAGTTCTTTTTCATACTTCAGAGTGTGAACTTTCTGGGTCTGAATCAGCTGCCTCTAAGCCTCCGATTGCGGAGGAACCCGATTTTAGATTTAGTATGGAGCACTTGCGCTTTTTTTTAAAGGAAGTTCTGGCTACCTTAGAGGTTCCAGATGCCAAACTGCCTGAAGAACCTTTAATCCCTAAACTGGATAGAGTTTACGAAAACAGGGTTGTTCCTTAGACTTTCCCTGTTCCTGTGAAGATGGCAAACATTATTAAGAACAAATGGGAGAGGATTGGTTCTTTCTTCACCCCTTGTCTGCCTTTAAGAAACTGTTCCCGGTCCTGGACTCTCAGTTGGAGTTGTGAGGATCCGTCCCAAAGGTGGATGGCGCTGTCTCCACGCTTGCATAATGCACTACCATCCCGTCGTTCAAAGAGCCCATAGATAAAAAGATGGAAACTCTTTTAAGAAAGATGTTTCAACATTCGGGATATTTATTTCAACCAGCGGTGGCAGTTGCCGCGGTTGCGGGAGAGGCTACCTACTGGTGTGACTCCTTATCGGAATTGATCAAGGTGGAAGGTCCCCTCAATATTATTCTTGAATTAAGACTTTAAGGGTCGCTAATTCTTTTATTTGTAATGCGAATATGCAAATTATTCGTTTAAATGCTAAAACTGCTGGGTTTTCTGTTCAGGCCCGCCAGGCTCTGTGGATGAAGTCCAGGTCTGTGGACTTGACTTCCAAGTCCAGACTCCTTTCTCTTCCATTCAAGGCTAAGATTTTGTTTGGTCCAGGCCTGGACTCCATTAATTCCATGGTTACAGGGGGCAAGGGTGCCTTCCTACCGTAAAATAAGAACAGGTCTAAGGGACATTCTAATAATTTTCATTCCTTTCGTTCTGATAAATTCCAGTGCCAGCAATCCTCTGCTAAGACTGAGCAACCTAAGACTTGGAAGCCGGCTCAGTCCTGGATTAAGTCCAAGCAGATCAAGAAGCCTGCTGAGACTAAATCAGCATGAAGGGGTCTCCCCCCTGTTCCGTGTCTGGATCAGGTAGGGGAAAGACTTTCGCTCTTCTCAGAAGCTTGGTTCAGGAATGTGCAGGATCCTTGGGTCCTGGAGGTCATTGCTCAGGGTTACAGAATTGGGTTCAAGTCTCTTCCACCCAAGGGCAGATTCCTTCTCTCAAATCTGTAATCAAAACCAGAGAAGAGGTATGCCTTTCTGGGGTGTGTTCGGGATCTGTCCTCCTTAGGACTCATTGTCCTGGTTCCCATAGAGGAACAAGGCTTGGGATACTACTCAAACCTTTTCGTGGTCCCAAAGAAGGAGGGAACTTTCCACCCAATTCTGGACCTAAAGTGCTTAAACAAGTTTCTGAACGTTCCCTCGTTCAAGATGGAGACGATAAGGTCTATCCTTCCCTTAGTCCAGAAGGGACAGTTCATGACCACTATAGATCTGAAGGATGCTTACCTTCATGTCCCAATCCACAGGGAACACTTTCAGTTCCTAAGTTTTGCCTTCCTGGACCAGCACTTATTGCTCTTCCGTTTGGCCTAGCTACTGCCTCTAGAATTTTCACAAAGGTTCTGATGGCTCTCTTAGCCATGGCCAGAACCCAGGGCATTGCAGTAGCACCTTACTTGGATGATATTCTTGTTCAAGCACCGTCCTTTCATCTAACAGAAGAACATTCGGAATCTCTTCTCTCTCTTCTTCGATCCCATGGATGGAAGATACATTTAGAAAAGAGTTCTCTTATTCTGAGCACCAGGGTAGAATTCCTGGGCACTATAATAGACTCACTAGTCATGAGAATATTTCTTTCAGACCAGAGACGTTGCAAGCTGGCTTTGGCATGTCTTGCCCTCTGGACCACCTCAAGGCCCTCTGTTGGGCAGTGTATGGAGGTGATTGGTTTCATGGTATCCAGCATAGACATAATTCCCTTTGCCAGATTCCGTCTAAGACCGTTCTAGCTGTGCATGCTTAGACAGTGGAACGGCAATCATTTGGATCTGTCTCAACAGATCTCTCTGGACAACCAGTCAAGAGAATCACTCTCTTTGTGGCTCTGTCCAGACCACCTGTCCACATCCTTTTTAAGACCATCCTGGGAGATTATGACTACAGATGCAAGTCTCTCAGGATGGGGAGCAGTTTGGGGAGCCAAGAAGGCTCAGGGCCTTTGGTCTCGGGAGGAGAGCTCTCTTCCAATCAACATTCTGGAACTTTGAGCAATCTTCAATGCTCTGAAGGCTTGGCCCCATCTGGGTTCGTCCCAGTTTATCAGATTCCAATCAGACAATATCACCTTGTTGGCTTACATCAACCACCAGGGAGGAATGAGGAGCTCCCTAGCAATGAGGGAGGTATCTTGGATTCTGGAGTGGGCGGAGGCCCACAACTGTTCGCTGTCAGCGATCCACAATCTGGGTGTGGACAACTGGGAAGTGGATTTTCTCAGCCGACAATCCTTTCTCCAGGATGATCTGGAGAAGGGCCTTTCTGCTAGTTACCTTAAGGAACAGATTTCGACCCTATCTGTTTTACTAAGCAAGAGGCTCGCTGAGCTTCCAGATGTTCAGTCTTTTGTTCAGGCTCTGGCTAGAATCAGGCCTGTGTTTAGATCTAGTGCTCCTCCTTGGAGTTTAAATCTTGTTCCTAAAGTTTCGCAGAAGGCTCCATTTGAGCCTATGCATGTAGTTGACCTTAAATTACTGCTTAGGAAGGTTCTTTTTCTACTGGCTATTGCTTCAGCGCACAGAATCTCTGAAATGGCTGCCTTGCAATGTGAGCCTCCTTACCTAGTATTTTATGCTGATAAGGCTGTTCTTCATACTGGGTTTGGTTTTCTTCCTAAGGTTGTTTCAGATCGTAACATCAATCAGGAGATTGTGGTTCCTTCCTTGTGTCCTAATCCTTCTTCTTCGAAGGAACGGTTACTTCATAATTTGGATGTGGTTTGGGCCTTGAAGCTCTGTCTTCAGGCTACGAAGGAGTTTAGACAGACTTCTTCTTTGTTTGTTGTCTATTCTGAGAAGCATAGATGGCAGAAGGACTTGTCCACTTCCTTATCTTTTTGGTTGAGGAGCATTATTCGCTTAGCCTATGAGATAGTGGGACATATGCCTCCTCAGACGATTTAAGGCTCATTCAACTACAGCAGTGGCTTCCTCTTGGGCTTTCAAGAATGAGGCCTCTATTGATCAGATGTGTAGGGTGGCTACCTGGTCCTCCTTACATACCTTTTCAAAATTTTACAAGTTTGACGTTTTTGCTTAGGCTGAAGCAGCTTTTGGGAGAAATGTTTTGCAGGCTGTAGTGCCCTCAGAATAGGGTCCACCTCCTTTTTTGCCATCCCATTCATGTGTCCTCTAGAGCTTGGGTATATGTTTCCCACAAGTAAGGAATTAAGCAGTGGACTCTCCTCATTTTAAAAATGGAAAACATAAATTATGCTTACCAGATAATTTCCTTTCCTTCTGTATGAGGAGAGTCCACGGCCCCCGCCCATATTCTCTGAAGGGCAGACATAAATTTTGTTTTGTTCTTCTGGCACCATTTATACCCTGATATTTCTCCTACTGTTCCTTGTTCCCTTGGCAGGATGACTGGGATTTGAGGGAAGTGTGGGAGGTATTTAAGTCTTTGGCTGGGGTGTCTTTTCCTCCTCCTGGTGGCCAGGTTCTGTATTCCCACAAGTAAGGAATAAAGCCGTGGACTCTCCTCATACAGAAGGAAAGGAAATTTTCTGGTAAGCATAATTTGGTTTTTTTATACCCTTTTCAACCACATTCCCCCTACACCGGTACACAGATACTTTCTTTATTAATGTTATTATGTATCCTTTTCCTTTTGGATTACATTTTCTAACTTTTGGATTCCACTGAACTCACTTTAAGAACACTCCCCCGGGATTTAATACCAATATCTATATTTCATTTTGGAACACTTTTTTTTGGAACATTATTCTAGATATATTTTATTTTTCGTTTTTTCATTTTTTCATATATATTTTTTACAGATACTTTTATTGGTGCTCACATAGCACCATTCTATTTGTGTACACACCCTATTTGGGTGATTTTTCACATACCAAGTGATCACTGGCCATCAATTCAATTGTCCTTAAGATTACATTTTATGTTTTAGATTGCATTTTTATAATTTTGATGTATAACCTTGTTGTTTAATAAATAAGTATACCTTTTTAACCTTTCACACTTAAGCCAATCTGTGGCGCTCCTTTAACACTCATCTTGCACGTGTGTTAGTTTTTCCCCACACTTTTCTCGCTCCAAGTCTATGAGGGAATACGTTAACACAGTTGTGATATTCTAACTTTGGCTTTTTGAGTGCATTGGGTTAGCGTGTGAGTGAAAACTTTTTACTTTCAACTTTGAATACGCACACTATCGGATGCGCGCAAAAAGCTTACTTTTAGCGCTGTTACACATAAGCGGCAGCAATAAATAGCGCTCCACTTGTAATCTAGCCCCATGTGTTTATTAACCAGGAGTTAAAGTTCCACTTGGGAGCCACCCTCAGTTAGCTCATCAAATGAGTCCTTGCCCAATAAATACACATGTATGAAAATATATTGGCTAGGTTGCAATCAAAAGAAGTAGACTGCAGGCTGTAAGTCTCCAGTAACCATTGGTCTTCTTCTTTTTTTATACCAGACATTCAAATAAGTCTAAGATGAGAATATTGTTACACTTTTGTGGATTAATTCCATAGAGTTTATATTTGAACACATTAAGGGCTAGATTAACACCCTACTCAATCGCATTCCAATGTTCTTCACATAGGAGAATATGCTCTATTTATTCATATATATATATATATATATATATATATATATATATATATATATATATATATATATATATATATATACTGTATATGTATACTGTATATGTTTACTGTATGTATACTGTATATGTATAATGTATATTTTTTTTGTAAAATTGATATCTAAACCTATATATTTATATATTATTATCTATAGGTATAGATATATACAGATATATGTAGGAATGTCTATTTAAAATACATAAAAGATATTCTGCTATGTGAAGAACATTAGAATGTGAAATATACACAGTATAACACTTTATTAGAATTGAATATTGCATAAATATGCTTTAAAATGTTTTCATATACTTGACTGCAAAGGGCTCCAATGCACTTTTATATATGTATTTCTGTGTTTATATGTGTCTGTAAATACTCTGATGCTGCAGAAATCATTCTAGTGTAAATCGCGATTGTGCTCACGCATTTACATTTACTTTCAAATTGCAATATAAGAGCTCCTTACGACGCTCACAAACAGCGTGATAAACCCGATATCGCTTGCACAAAACAGTTAGCACGCCACTCATAATACAGTCCATCATAGGTGATAAAGGTTCCTTTTTGATTTTTAATAAAAATAATTAGTTTTAGTCTTATTCCACTCAAGCGAAGTTGCCTTCCTTTTTCTAGGAATGTATATAAGGTCTTCCAAATCTAACTAAGTCTAGAGCTACCGAGGATTTTTATCTTTTTTTTTCAGGTTAAACTGTGTTGTATACTCACCAATGAAGATCATATAATAAAAATTTACTTTTATCAGAAAATATAAATCTGAATGTCTAAACACAGTTAAGAGCTAGATTACAAGTTGAAAGCAAAAATATTAGGCACTATTGCGCACTATCATTACTCAAGTTAAATCAATAGTGCTTTTATTTGTTTCACTTTAAAATAAATATATTAGTGCATGAGTAACAGTCTAATGTGCACTAACATCTGGATGTCCGATAAAACAGGAGCGCTAAATCCCTCAAATAGGTTTCTATGGGGGCACACTGAAAAACTCATGTTGGCTATTGTTCAAGCGCTAAGACAAAGATCCAATAGTGGAGTCCTTAACCTGCTTTTAAACAATGGTTTTTAATAAAATATAAGTTTAAAACACTGCACACATACATATATATGAATACATATGTATGTATGCACATACACACATGCGCGCGCGCGCGCATACACACACATATATATATATATATATATAAATAAAACAACATAAAGAAAAAATCCTTCCAAAGAGGAAGGATCCTATATAAAGGCTACCTTAACCAGCACAAGGTTGTTATTACAAAAATTATCAAACTCGGCATCTCAGAAAACACGGAAACCACACTAAAATTCAGATGATCAAAAAAATATTATTATTCAATAATCAGATAAATATAAAAATACCAAAATTGTAGTTAAGCAGTAGCTGCACTAAAAGCAAAGAATAAGACTGGTCATGCTGATTGTCAACTATTCTCCGGTGGGGGTGGGGGGGAATATAAAAGTTTATACAGAGCAGTGTCCCAGAGGTGGTATGTGGTTACCATATTCTATAAGGCACACAGATCCAATATCTATATGTACCTATCCCAGTGTGTGTGTGTGTGTGTATGTATGTGTATGTATGTATGTATGTATGTATATATATATATATATATATATATATATATATATATATATATATACACATACACACAGGGGCGTAACTAGAAACCACAGGGGCTAGGTGCAAGAATCTAAGAAGGGGCCCTCCACCCCCCTAAAAAAGTAGAATTTGATACATATCCTTTTTTTTTTTTACATTTAACACATAAAAAAGATGTGAATCAGATTACATGTCTGCAAAAGGATGTACCCTGTGCCCAGAGTCTGTGAGATGGTTTGACCCCCTATTACTGTATTTAGTGACTCTTTTTAACCCACCAGTACTGTATATAGTGAGTTAGTGACGCAGTCTGTAATCTGCCGGTGAGATGGCTGGCCTGACCCTACCTGCCTCAGTACTTTATAAAGTGACCACAGTAGTCTGTGACATGGTCCAGCCCCCCGTACTGTATATAGTGGTACTGTATAGTGACACTGTTTACCCCATGCTGTAGTAACAAGGTCTGTAATTTGCTGGTTCCACAAACATGTACACACACACCCACACACACACACATACAATGCATACACACAGTCGAATACATACATACACACATATACACACACATAAACACCAATGGATAAAACAGAAACACTAACCCCTGTAGTCAGAGACACTAGTGAAGCATCATGTCACACTCGCATGATATCAGTGCAGGCAGTGTCAGGTCAACGTTTTTTATTTAAAAAATAAATAAATAAAATATATATATATATATATATATATATTTTTTTTTTAAGCTGAGCCCCCACCCTTGAGGGCCCAGTCCCAATTGCGACCTCTGCACACCCTGTAGTTTCACCCCCTGTAGTTTCGCCCCCTGTGTATATATATATATATATATATATATATATATATATATAAATATATATATATATATATATATATATATATATATATGTATCTACAAGTAAGGACTGCACTCGCTGGATTCAGTTAAATAATAAATTATTTATTCAGTGGTGACGTTTCGGGGTTCGCAGACCCCTTCCTCAGACCCAACGTTGGGTCTGAGGAAGGGGTCTGCGAACCCCGAAACGTCACCACTGAATAAATAATTTATTATTTAACTGAATCCAGCGAGTGCAGTCCTTACTTGTGGATACCTTATTGAAATTTTGACTAAGAGCACCCTGGTTGCTGACTACTATTGGATTGAGAGTGCAGATACACATGGAATATCTCTCTCTCTCTCTCTCTCTCTCTCTCTCTCTCTCTCTCTCTCTATCTATCTATCTATCTATCTATCTATCTATCTATCTATCTATCTATCTATATATATATATATACATAAACATGCAAACATACACATTTGAGCCCTTTCTAGTCTAACACCTGATACCATATTCCCTCAATTCACTTTTTTTTCCAATAATAAACCTTGATTTTACATTTAATATGTATAAATATGAATGAAATACTTTATCTGAATATATTTTACATGTGTTTGGTTATGTATATTTGATTTTACTTCAGGTCTACAAAAGTGCTACATTTTTCAGTGCTATTTTGTGTTGTGCTAGGTCTCAGCACTTAAAGTGATGGTAAACATACTGCACATTAAAGTTAATAATATAGTTGTTGTTGAAAACAAAGTATATTGGAACCCTTAATTTAATGCAAGATCGTGGCTGAAAGGGTTAAACACACTCCGTAGTTTCGTATACTCACCCCCACCGCTGCCGTCACAATTAGAGGAATCCTTTTTTCAATCGGTGACGTATTCACTCTCTTGTATTAAAGTAAGGGTGTTAATATATTTTAGGGCGATATTTGCGCTCCATTTAGTAATACCAGCGCACGCAAATGTACGCTGGTATTACAAGTCAGCTGCACGAGAGCGTGCTTCCATAGGCTCCAAAGGGAGTCCCATTCTCATGTTGCAGCGAAAGGGGTAATGGGCAGCAAATGTTAAATATATCTGTATATGAACACCCCACACCCGTCAACTTTAACCCCTAAAAACTGCTTCTGATCTCGGGTTAATTTTCGGAGTGCTAATTGCTACTGTGAGCTCATGGTAGCAATAACCAGCCACTTATAATGAATGTTACATCTCCACTTGTAATCTAACATTTAATTATTAACTCCAATGTGCAGTTTGTTTACCAGCACTTTAACTCACCACTTGTAATACGAGGGATAATAGATCACTCTGCGTTCTGCATTGGCACTGTGTAATCTGTTGGCGCTCTACAAATAACTGATAATAATAATAATAATAATAAAGTATAGGGCATACTAATAAAATATTGGCCACATTAAAATTCTCTGGTAATCCATTTTACCATAACTTGTAATACCAAATTGTGTGCGATTCTTTGCGTAAGATCGAGCTAAGGATAAGGATAATGCGTTATTGGTTCTGCTTCACTTGTAATATAGCCCTAAATGATTTTTAGCATTTCTTTGAAGCAGGGGTTAATATTTCTGCCTAAACTAATACAGTAAACTCTTGGTGGTTAAATTATCTCACTGTGTGAAAAGTGATTTATACTTAATGGATCTTTATATTTTTGAAATCACGTGGACTCTTTACAGTATAGGTATTTCATGCTAATGACTGTTTTGTATCTAATTTATTATGTCAAGTGGTACTAAAAAGCTGTATTGCAGGCCCCAGAAAATGCCTGTATGAAGAAGAGAAAAGCATAATGTTATGAAATATAATTTACAGAAATATGTGGTTAAAGGGCCATTCTAGACAAAAAAATGACATGCTCTAATTCGTTATGCCTAATTTGTTATGTCATTTTAAGACTATCAACCCTAGACTACTGTGACTACTGTATGTTTAACCCCCACAAAGGGGTTAAACACACAGTAGAAGTGCCGCTTGGGACCTGCAGGTCCTGAGTGGAAAACACAGCTGATCAAATCAGCAGCTCAGATGTGTAACTAGCACTGCTGATTGGATCAGCTTCATCTTCCTCTCTGGACTTGCAGTCCCAAGCAGTATTTCTACTTTGTTTAACCTATTTATTGGAGTTCTACACACAGTAGTCTAGGGTCTATAGTTTTAAAATGACATGATCTAATGGATATTTAGTTTTTTTTAACCATAATGGCAATTTAATTCCCTAATGAAAATTAATAATAATAATATAATCAAACTATGAGAGCTATATATTCCTGGTAACAATACTAGTGAATTATTTCCCTTCTGATGCCTAATCTTGGTCTTACAGGGGCACAGTTCTCGGGGTCAGCGCCGGGTTAAACCCAGCCCTCTTGGCTGGAAACCCACTGGCCACCATACAAGGTTTGTAGGTCAGGATGGGTTACATAACTCTTCATGGCATGCTTCATCACACCCTGTCATTATTGTTACATGTGCATTCCTAGCCATGCCACTGTGATGCTGCCATCCCAGCCCTACCATATCACTTTATCTTATCAGGGAAGAAATTGCACCATTTATTTTGTTGGTTGTGAGAACATGATTTCAGATTTAAGTTTACACATAAATATTACTTCAAACAAATATAGTAAGCAGTGGAGAGGGTAAGTACAGCAGAAAGTCAAATGTCACAGGCAGCAACAAAAACATGTAGAAAAATAAGTTAAGACCTAGCAGATAGTAGAAAACTTGCTTCAGATACTATTAGTAGTACACAGATACAGCTGTAGAGGAAGTCAAGCAACAGATAATGCAGTCAAATTTAAAAATAGAAAACATAACTGAGATTAGATCATAGGGAACTTCAAATTATTGCCTTTTACCACACTGACATCTCTTTTTTTTTCTTATTTCCCATAATTTGTTCCCCCACCCTTTCTTTCTCTTCTGTACTTTTTTGTACCCCTTCCTTGTTTCTGTTTCTTTTTTATCCTAAATATTACTTATTTTCTCATCCTTTCTCCAACCTTTTCAGCTCTGACCAGTGGTGGCTCGCTGCCTCTCTCCGGTCTTGATGCCAATGGTAACTTGACTTTGGCATGCGGATCCAGCATCTCTAATGCTCCGAACTTGGTGAGCCCCCCACTCTTCCTGAACCCAGGGGGTCTTCCCCTCATCAGTTCCAGCCTGGGACGCATCTCTTCTGCTGGTGGCACTCCCAGTCTCTCCCCTTCTTCTACCACTTCCTCTGCAGAAGTTGCTGTCCCTACTCTCCAACCAAGTCCAGAAAGCTCCCAGCACAGTGGGGAGAGTGAGTGAGGAACCAGCTCCCCCCTTCAACACACACCAGCACCCAAGTTGAGCCTCCATATGCACGGTGGCTACAGGATACATCTGGGTGGAAGGGTTTGAGTGCAATCTGGGGGCTCTGTGCCTCATCCCCTACCCCAGTGAAGACGAAAAATGTGTGGAGGGGGGAAGGAACCAAAAAAGAAGTACCAAAAAAAATCCTATACCAAATAAGAACCAAAAACCCAAACCTCGGAAATACTGCAGAGAAACCAAAAATACACTGCCCCTTGGGGTGCGTGGAGCTCCCCCCAACCAAAGGAATTCATAAAGACTAACCCACCCCCTCCCCTGCAATCCTGTTAGTCATGTTGAACTGCGTGCCATTTTTTAAAATTATTTTTTGCAGGGTGAGAGGAGAAGGGTAAGTACAGGACTGTGGCGGGCAGGGAGATACACCAACCCTTTCCATCCTCTTGTTCCAATCTATACTCTCTAATCCCAGGAGAGGAGCAGAAAGGATTCTAGGAGAATTTGGAGGGGGTTGCAGCGGTAGAGAAACCGCTCAAAGGGTGGGGTGCAAAGGTGAAATGGGGAGCATGGGGTGAAATAAAGTCCCCCCTCCCAGACACCTAACACACATCCACCTACACCAAATACCAAAACAGCTTTATCCAAAGCCTAACATATCTCTAGAACCTCAGAGTAACTCTGTGTATATTTGTCAAGTCCTTATTGAAGTACACAAATAGACTTATTTATATCCTTTTTTCCTTAAGTTAATTTAGCACTGACCCCATGTTCTAATTTCTCTTCAGTACCACCCTATAGGTATGATTTTTTTAAAGCTATAAAACCCTATTTAATTTTCCCATTACATAAAGTATTCCCCAAAAAGCTTGTATCTATTTCTATAGACACGTGAGCTATAATTCTATACATATTTTGCATAATGCACTCCCCAAAAAACTTTTATTCACTGATCTATTTCTTTAAAGACACATTCAATAAGTTTATACTTACTTTCACTTTGATAGAGTTTGTATGTATATGTATGTATATATACAGTATATATGTATGTGTATATATATATATACTGTATATGTGTATGTACATGAGCTATAATTCTATATATAGTTTGCATAATGCACTCCCCAAAAAACCTTTATTCGCTGATCTATTTCTATAGAAACATGTTTAATAAGTCTATAGTTACTTTCACTTTGCTAGTGCGCGTATGTGTGTATATATGTATATATATAGGCTGACCATATTGCCGCTTTAAAAAGGGACACATATGAAAAATACATATGTCAGGGCTGTTTTCAGGGCTGTTTAAAGAAATGGTTTTGTATAAGAACCCTCACATATGTATTTTTCATATGTGTTCCTTCTTAAAGCGGCAATATGGTCAGCCTATATATATATATATATATATATATATATATATATATATATATATATGTATGTATGTATGTATATATGTATGTGTGTGTGTGTGTATATATATATATATATATATATGTGTGTGTGTGTGTTCAGCAAAGCAAACGTAAAATAATACATTTTCCTTTTTTCTCCTTCGCACCCAGATTTAAAACAAAATTCTATTTCAGTTAGTAAAGGTAATTTTTTTTTGTTTTTATCTCCAAAGATATTCATTTGCTCTTCCCATGACAGCTTTGTTTTTATATTAACCTATATATATGTATATTTTAAACCTTGTTGTGCACAATATTTTTTTTATGCTTTGTATATTTTCTATACTGCACACCTTTGCCTTTTTTTTGTATTTATTTATTTATACTTGTACCAGGATTTCTTTTCTCCTTCAAATGGGATACATTTCCAGGATCACACGTTTCCCGGATGGACAAAAAAAAAAAAAAAGTACAACAAAAAAAATAAAAAATAAAACCAAAACAAACATGAGGGAAATACCAAAAAAAAAACAAAAAAAACTAACTCTTCGCTGGTGCTGTGCCAAAGTACAGACTCTTGAGTGCCAATGGAGAAATGATATATACCAAGTAATAGTGTTACCAAAAATCTTACGTTCCCCCTCCTTCTGCTCTCTGTCACCCAGGAACAATATAAAGATGTGGCCAACGGGTGAGGACTGCAGGGGTGCGTCTTTCTCTGTCTTATATACCTCATCTGAAGAAGCCGATAAATATATATAAAAAGGAAACTCAAGGAGGGAGTGTTGAAACCAAAAACTAAAATACCGGTGAGGTGTGAGGAGTTGAGACTGTCTCTCCCACTCTCCCCGTCAACAAAGCTTTAAAGGCCTCTTTGAAACCTTTTCATTTCAGTTTTCCATTTATTTTTTTTTATTTGCGGATTTTAAAAAAATTCCTCTGTGCCAAAGTGTTTTGAATAATAAAATAAAAAAACATAAACTATAAAACTTCAGAGAATGCACCACAAAAATGAGGGGGAACCGACAGTATACCAAAAATTACCGCAACAGATGAAGGACATATCTGAACATGGGATGAACAGAAAGGAAAAAAAAGAATGAAAAAGACAGGTTAAAAAATCTTCTTTTTATTTTATTTTTTTGCTGTTCTTTTTTTGGAAATGTGAACTTTGAACTTTCTTAAAGGGATGTGGACCTCATTTTAGCTTTAGCTTTAGACGTGATGGGAAAAAAATAAATAATCAGGGGTAATAAGAAAAAAAAAATACTGTGAAAGGGAACACTTTACCAAACTCTGTCTAAAGTTGCTTAACTCAAGATCTGCCAGAGAAGTCTACTTTGCAATGTGTTGCAGACCCCTCTGATAGTGAAGGGGTTTAGTCCTTTCCTGCTCTTAACTGCTTCAGGTTCAGATCTATGATCATTTTGTAAAGAAGCTGAGGTGGTATTTAGTGGGGTAAGTGAAGCCAAGACGTAGTGTTGAGGTTTGGATGTGAGTATAAACTATACTGCACCCTCAATGGTATTGAGGTGATTAAATTGTATGCATGAGGGGAAAGCAAGTATAGTGTTTGTAGGAGTCAGGAAAGTAAAAGTCCCACATGAACAACAAAATCTACTGCATTACCCATTACCTCTGCTTTGTATACACATAAGTATATACACTGGGTGTTTATGTATCTGGTTACGTGAATATGTATACATATATATATATAGATATATGTTTGTGTGTGTGTGTATATATATATACACACACACACACACACATATATAAATATATACATATATATATAAATATATATATATTGTGTATGCATGTTTTATATATTTTTAAATATATTTACAGATGCATATACAGACAGACCGTATATACTGGGGAAAAAACAGTACACATAAATACACAGCAAAGAAATTCTAACATAGGTACATAGTTACATACTAATATATACAGATACAGAACTACAATGACAGTACATCAATTTGCAGATTTAAATATTCAGATGTTTTCAAGTCTACAAAAGTGAATGTGTCTACATTTGTGAACCCATACACATGAATAAATAAAGTGCTACAAAGATTCAGAGAGGTTTCATATTAGTATAATACCCATATACACTGCTCATATACAGTATCATTCAGATTAATATATGTTTAATTATATATACAAAATATAAATGTATACTGTTGGGTAAATACAGTCAAATGCCCTACCAATTATACAGTCCATATTTTATGGCCATTTAAAACAATATACTATGTGCAGTTCTTTTATATTATTTGGTTCATTCAGGCTACATATAGCTTATTATTATATGTAACTGCACTTAAAGGTAAAATGTAGATTGAAAAAGCACATACTGGGGCCTATTTATCAAATGTCTTGCAGACCTGATCCGACAGTGCGGATTAGGTCCGCAAGACATCGCTGAATGCGGAGAGAAATACAGTCTCCGTATTCAGCATTGCACCAGCAGCTCACAAGAGCTGCTGGTGCAACGCCGCCCCCTGCAGACTCGCGGCAAATGGGCCGCCAGCAGGGGGGGTGTCAATCAACCCGATCGTACTCAATCGGGTTGAATTCCGGCGATTCCTGTCCGTCTGCTCGGGCGGACAGGGTTATGGAGCAGCGGTCTTTGTTTCTGGCGAGTTTGAAGACTCGCCAGAAAAACGGGCCGTCAAGCTCCGTTCAGAGCTTGATAGATAGGCCCCACTGTCTTAAATGATCATCTAAGTATATCCACCAAAATACCTCTTAAGAAAATACTAAATTATGCAACAGTGAAAAGACCCTTTGTGATGAAAAAAAAATATATCTATATCTATCTATATACAGGGCTGGAAGCTTCCACTAGTCCTGGGCGAGTATGAAGTTGCCATAGACTGGTAAAAAAAAATTGTCTTTTTCCCTGTCTTTAACATGGAGTGGATTCTGCCTTATAAACTATAGTGAAAATTTTCGACCCCTGTATGCATACATGTGTGTGTATATATATATATATATATATATATATATATACACACACATACACATTGGCATATCTTGCAGCACACACAAAGCTCACTTTTGTGTAATTACAGACCGGTGAATGTCACTGTTTGATACACCAGCAAAAAAACAGTTTTTGATGGATTTTACATGCAATATAACCATAAAAACACAGAACATTTGTAGCTAAACAAGTATCTACAAGCACATATATAAGCACAAGTACTGTATGTGTGAGTACTCGCAAACATACACTGTGTACTGTTAGTAAACTCTGTCTGCTTAGAATTGGAAGATTTATTAGTAGTATACAGTGTAGCATGTTGTAATACTGTATTACTATTGTAGTTGTGAAACAGGGTTACTACCATGCCAGTTCAGTGCACCTTTGATAGTGCATGAATGTTATATACCAGTAGTTAATTATAACAATACAGGTCTGTAAACATTAATCCTAAGTAGTAAAACACACAAGAAAAAATCTAGACTGTATTTTCTCTTTCTCTCTTTTTCTCCTGCCCCCCCCCCCTCTCTTTTGTCTCTCTCTTCTCTCTGTCTTTCATCTCTCCCTCTTTCCTGTCCTTCTCCCCCTGGGCCAGATGCTCTAAAGATCTCTTGGCTGATAAGATTATTAAAGGGACGTTAAACATTTTGAGATAGAAATATAAAAGGATAAATCGTATATATATATATATAAAAAAACTCTGCAAGACTTTCATTATTTGGTTTCTCCCCTTTTCCTGTAATTCCATTCAGAAATTGTGACCTTTTCAGTTCCTGTTAGAAATGGAAGCACAGAACACTGTTATATTCCCCACAGTCATTGGCTGCACACTCTAGTGACCTATTTATAACTGCCCCTAATTGGCCACAGCAGAGAAGGTAACCTAAGTTACAACATGACAGCTCCCATTGTTTTATAGACAATAAGAGGCCCATTTATCAAGCTCAGGATGGAGCTTGAGGGCCCGTGTTTCTGGCGAGCCTGCAGGCTAGCCAGAAACACCAGTTATGAAGCAGCGGTCTAAAGGCCGCTGCTCCATAACCTGTCCGCCTGTTCAGAGCAGGCGGAGAAACCTCGCTGCAATTCAACCTGATCAAGTACGATCAGATTGATTGACACCCCCTGCTGGCGGCCTATTGGCCGCAAATCTGCAGGGGGCGGCATTGCACCTGCAGCTCACAAGAGCTGCTGGTGCAATGCTGAATACGGAGAGCGTATTGCTCTCCGCATTCAGCGAGGTCTGTCAGACCTCATCGGCACAGTTGGATCAGATCAGACAGACCTTTGTTAAATAGGCCCCTAAAACTTTACACTTATTTTGTCAATATTTAAACAGCTTATGTTCTCAGACTAATCTTTTCTTTGAATACATCATTCTATCTAGCATTTATTCAGTGTTTAATGTCCTTTTAAAGAAAGCTCGCCAGTCTTGCTATTTCCCTGGTGGAAAGATCTAAAGCCATTTTTTACCCTGAAAACAGGGTGTCTTGTTAAGGGGCGTATACTGCATTTTCGTATGGGAAGGAGATGCCGACATTAAAAAAATGCCCAATAAAATATGTATTTTAAAAATATTACAAAATTAATAATTGAACCATCCATATAAAAACACACTGAAAAACATTGCATTGTTAAGGTGCATTAAAAATCTTAACAAAATCGTATTTTATCAAAAATGTAAAATTTGTTTGTAAATTACTCAGGAATAAATCTAATTAAATATATGCACATCGTAAATCATAATTTAAAGTACACTGAATGCACATAAAACACACAAATTAATACTTACAGTATATGTAAAAAAAAAACCGTACTTGTATTTTTTCGTAAGATGGGCTGAACATGGACGTTTCATGAGCGGATTTGAAATTGTCTCTATAATCCCAGTGTAATTCTGTGAAGATTTTCCCACTACAGATCTCGTTTTTTTTCTCGCCCACTAAAAGGTAGCAAGCTTTGCTCAAAACACTGAAATACTTATAACACTACTAGACAAACACAACATGCATAAGAAAATATAGGCGATTGTAAGATGCTATACGAAGAAAGCAGCGTAATGTGATTTATATTGGCTGCTGGATTTTATTTTTAAAGTGCGCCCCCTGCTCACTGCTAACTTCGCTCCACGGTGCAAAGTGTCCCTTTCAAGCACACTCCATTACTTTCAATTGGAAACATCTCGCCACTCGCAGGGACTGCCCCTTTTTTATGATAATTACACCAGGGCAGCCCCTGTGAGGGTAGGCGCAAAAAACCACGCCTGAAATTGTGAGGTTTAGATCATCCGGCCCTAAGGTTGCCACCCCCGGCCATGTTTTCCTGGACACATGAGTTGTACATGCTGCAGGGTGTGCAGAGAGGAACATGAATAGTTCTGTACAGTCACTATTTGTGTGCTTTCCAGCATTGAAATTCATGTTCCTACCTGCACACCCTGCAACATGTATAACTCATAAGTGTCCAGGAAAACATGGCTGAGGTGGTAACCCTATCCGGCCTCCCCTCTATGTCTTCCTTCTCTTTCTTTTCTGTCTCCCCCTCTCTTCCTTAGTCTCTCTCATGCCCCTCTCACTCCATCTTCTGTTTTCCAGTACAGATATTACAAAAGTCAAATTGTTCAGTGGCCAATCCTCACCAATACAGCAAAACATAAATATTCTACAATAATATCTGTCTGGGACATGCACAGTATCATTGTCATAACAAGTACACAAAAGTGTTATAAGTGTTTTATATATAACAGGCAACATACTGTATATACAGTCACACACAAACCACAGGCTTCTTACACACAGGGCACATAAATAAGATTTGGAAGGACACACTAACACATAAATAGTAGGCAGCAAACATGCATAAAGGCACATAAATAGCAGGCAATATACATATACAGGTGATATACATCAATAACAGGCTATAAACCTGTTGCAGCACTCAATTAACAGTCAGCAGGTGTCAATTATATAGCAGGCAGCATACAGAGACAAATACATAGCAAACATGTATTTGCAGTGACACTCAAACAACATACGCACATAAATAAGTTGAATACACACCTGGGGTATATCAATATATATTTATGGCCCATTAAAATCAGGTAATATCCCTTGTATTGAATTAACATTACACACACAGCTGTCGAAACTACATAAAGCAGCACATACAGAATGATAAATAGCAGTCTACGTTCCCCTTACTTAGACACAGGAATTCACACACAACAATACAGGAAAGTATGGGAATACTAGACCAGTATGTATGAGAGTAAATATACACATATTTGTTCCAGAGAGCAGAAATAATTTAACAAGCACAATTTGTAGCCAGTTGACCATTCTCAGAGACTTACAGTAATACCTGACAGTATACACTCAATAAACACCCATATAAACAACAATACCAAGTAATAGATACCCAATAAAACATCACCAATACCAGAGAGAATATATAAACACCAGTCACAGTATATCAACAGTGCACAAGCCTTTGTTAGATGGTGTAACTGTATACGGTGACATTCACACATGAATGTATATACAACATACTATACTATCTAAAATTAGCCAGTACACACACAGTAACAAACACACATACATTAAACAATATAAAATAAATGTAACAGTATGCATACACTGAAAAAAACACAATAACAGGTAGTACATATAGTGATACAAATCAAGGCAGTATAGATAGTGTGAAGCCAGTTTGATATGGCAAATAGACGTTGGCAAACATAGCCCCTGATCCTTTGATACCAGAATGTCCGTAGTTTGTTTATGTGAGATCGTTTTCAGCTTTGCTTGATCTGCCTATTGTTTTTTTAAGAAGTGGGAAAAATATAACCCACAAAAGCTGAAAAAAGGGAACTTAACTATAAACCAGAAAAGTGCTGATTTAAGACCAAAAATAAAACACACCCTGCACAATGTTTAGGGGTGAGTGATTTTATCACAGAGCATTATGTGCGCTGGATTTAACTTGACCCTTGACTGGTCTAGGGTGTGAAAGTGTACCAAAGGCACCAAATAAATGTGGCTACCCACAAAATTAATCTCATTCTCTGCCTAAGGGGCCTGCAAATTTGTGTTTGCATTGCACAGCTCCAGTGGTTGAGAAAGGGTTAATGGTGCAGTTTGACTTATAGGTGTTTTTGTATAAATCCTTTTTCTTGACATCTGTGTGAAAGCCGTTTTTCTGTTTTGGCAAAATAATTGTTGTAAAACTATTTTTTTGTTGGGGACCTTTTAAAAAACAAAATGGCTGCCATTAACAATTTGTCTATTTTTAAATTCAAAAGTCGCTTTACATCTCAGCCTTGGTCACTGCACCCTGGGAATCACTGCAGCGCCTTTCCTCAGTGAATGTTCTAGCCTCTAAAGAAAGCAATGTGTATTGTATATTCTGTGGTATTTGTTGTTGTTCTGTTCCGAATTAGGTCTCTTGGGCCTACATTTGAAAAAGCTATTAAACATATCTTAAATCATAAATGGAATGTCAGGTGTGGCATCAACTTTGACTGAGTGTTTCTTTTCATCTAAATAAACTGAAATAAAAATGTTGTGAGCGAAACAATGGTTTATGATTCCAATACCAATAACTGGATGTATAAAGGGATATTAAAATAAATTTTATATATGCATAGTGTTTAGTTAACAATTAAGCATTATATTTCAAAAGATCTGCATAGAATACAAATGTTTTATAAGCATTTTAAACAGATTTTGTTAGTAACATTTGCATTACTTTGCAGGTTTGTGACACCCCCTTCAAAAGCATCTTGGGCCCCATCCGATATGCAGCGTCGCCCACTAAAGCCGGCGATGCCGGTTTTTGCGCGGGTTTGGTATCCAATATACAGCGCCGCATATAAATGCGGCACGTATATTTCACCCGTCGCTCGCAATTTTTACTCCCATAAGCTAACATGGGACCGCGTCGTAAATCGGTATCCAATATCCAGTGCAAGGCCTTACGTTGCGAAAATGGAGAAATCTTACTCCATTTTCACCTCGCCATAAAATGCAGCCGTAGCAGGCCTTGCACTGAGTATGGGAGCACCGTAACTCCCTAAAATGCCAGCAAAAAAAAAAACTAACACCTAACGCATGCGCAATGTCTATCTACCTGTCAACCGCAATCCCCCACCACAATAACTAATAAAGTGTATTAACCCCTAAACCGCCATAGCCCAAACCGCAATAAACCTATTCTATTAATAACCCCTAAACCGCCATAGCCCACATAGCCTATTAAATGTATTAACCCCTAATCTGCCGCCGCCAACGTCGCCGCCACTATAATAAAGTGATTAACCCCTAAACCTAAGTCTAACCCTAACACCCCCCCTAACTTAATTATTATTTAAATAAATCTAAATAATATGACTATTATTAACTAAAGTATTCCTATTTAAAACTAAATACAGGTAGCCCTCAGTTTACGCTGGGGTTAGGTTCCAGAAGGAATGGTTGTAAATCGAAACCGTTGTAAATTGAAACCCAGTTTATAATGTAAGTCAATGGGAAGTGAGGGAGTTCGGTTCCAGGCCCCTCTCAAAACTGTCATAAGTAACACCTAATACATTATTTTTAAAGCTTTGAAATGAAGACTTTAAATGCTAAACAGCATTATAAACCTAATAAAATAATCACACAACACAGAATATATAATTAAACTAAGTTAAATGAACAAAAACATTTGCTAAACAGCTTTATAAACCTAATAAAATAATCACACAACACAGACTTCACTTGCATTTTTCTGCAAACAGTTCTTTCTGTGCATTCCAATCTGGACTGATTTATAGACAGGAAGATCTTGTTCCTTTGAAAGCTCCTCGATAGCTCAGGTCTGGTTAAACTGATTAATTTCAGCTTGCTTGGCTTTGCTGCAACACAAGCGGGCAGCTCCACCTACTGGCTATTTTAATCAATGCACTGCTTCTCAATGCTTTTCAATAGCAGTCACATGACTGGAAAAAAAGGTTGTTATTCTGAAACGGTGTAAATTGAACCGTTGTAAAACGAGGGCCACCTGTACTTACCTATACATAATTAATAATTATATTGTAGCTATTTTAGGATTTATTTTTATTTTACAGGCAACTTTGTATTTATTTTAACTAGGTACAATAGCTATTAAATAGTTAATAACTATGTAATAGCTACCTAGTTAAAATAATTACAAAATTACCTGTAAAATAAATCCTAACCTAAGTTACAAATACACCTAACACTACACTATTATTAAATAAATTAAATTAATTAACTACAATTAGCTAAAATTAAATACAATTAAATAAACTAAACTAAAGTACCAAAAAAACAAACACTAAATTACAGAAAAAAAAATTACAAGAAGTATAAACTAATTACACCTAATCTAAGCCCCCTAATAAAATTAAAAAGCCCCCCAAAATAATAAATGCCCAACCCTAAACTAAATTACAAATAGCCCTTAAAAGGGCCTTTTGTGGGGCATTGCCCCAAAGTAATCAGCTCTTTTACCTGTAAAAAAAAAATACAATACCCCCCCCAACATTACAAACCCACCACCCACACACCCCTACTCTAAACCCACCACCCACACACCCCTACTCTAAAACCCCACCCAATCCCCCCTTAAAAAAACCTAACACTACCCCATTGAAGATCACCCTACCTTGAGCCGTCTTCACCCAGCCGGGCACAAGTGGTCATCCGATCCGGCCAGAAGTCTTTATCCGATGGGGCAGAAGAGAACATCCAGACCGGCAGAAGTCTTCATCCTATCCGGCAGAAGAGGACATCTGAACAACAGAAGGCTTCATCCAAGCGCATCTTCTATCTTCATCCATCCAACGAGGAGCGGCTCCATCTTGAAGACATCCGGCGTGGAGCATCCTTCCAGCACGACGGACTAACGACGAATGACGGTTCCTTTAAATGACATCATCCAAGATGGCGTCCCTCGAATTCCGATTGGCTGATAGGATTCTATCAGCCAATCGGAATTAAGGTAGGAAAAATCCGACTGGCTGATTTAATCAGCCAATAGAATGCAAGGTCAATTCTACTGGCTGATCTAATCAGCCAATCGGATTGAACTTCAATCCGATTGGCTGATTAAATCAACCAATCGGATTTCGGATTTTTCCTACCTTAATTCCGATTGGCTGATAGAATCCTATCAACAATCAGAATTCGAGGGACGCCATCTTGGATGACGTCATTTAAAGGAACCGTCATTCTTCGTTAGTCCGTCGTGCTGGAAGGATGCTCCGCGCTGGATGTCTTCAAGATGCAGCCGCTCCTCGTTGGATGGATGAAGATAGAAGATGCCCCTTGGAAGAAGCCTTCTGCCGGTCTGGATGTCCTCTTCTGCCAGGATAGGATGAAGACTTCTGCCGGTCTGGATGTCTTCTTCTGCCCCATCGGATAAAGACTTCTGGCCGGATCGGATGACCACTTGTGCCCGGCTGGGTGAAGACGGCTCAAGGTAGGATGATCTTCAATGGGGTAGTGTTAGGTTTTTTTAAGGGGGGATTGGGTGGGTTTTAGAGTAGGGGTGTGTGGGTGGTGGGTTGTAATGTTGGGGGGGTATTGTAAATTTTTTTTTACAGGTAAAAGAGCTGATTACTTTGGGGCAATGCCCCGCAAAAGGCCCTTTTAAGGGCTATTTGTAATTTAGTATAGGGTAGGGCATTTTATTATTTTGGGGGGCTTTTTTATTTTATTAGGGGGCTCAGATTAGGTGTAATTAGTTTAAACTTCTTGTAATTTTTTTTCTGTAATTTAGTGTTGTTTTTTTTGTACTATAGTTTATTTTAGTTAATTGTATTTAATTTTAGCTAATTGTAGTTAATTTATTGAATTAATTGAATGATAGTGTAGTGTTAGGTGTAATTGTAACTTAGGTTAGGTTTTATTTTACAGGTAATTTTGTAATTATTTTAACTAGGTAGCTATTAAATAGTTATTAACTATTTAAAAGCTATTGTACCTAGTTAAAATAAATACAAAGCTGCTTGTAAAATAAAAATAAATCCTAAAATAGCTACAATGTAATTATTAATTATATTGTAGCTATCTTAAGGTTTATTTTATAGGTAAGTATTTAGTTTTAAATAGGAATACTTTAGTTAATAATAGTAATATTATTTAGATTTATTTAAATAATATTTAAGTTAGGGGATGTTAGGGTTAGACTTAGGTTTAGGGGTTAATCACTTTATTATAGTGGCGGCGATGTTGGCGGCGGCAGATTAGGGGTTAATATATTTAATAGGCTATGTGGGCTATGGCGGTTTAGGGGTTATTAATAGAATAGGTTTATTGCGGTGTGGGCTATGGCGGTTTAGGGGTTAATAATAGAATAGGTTTATTGCGGTGGGGCTATGGCGGTTTAGGGGTTAATAATTTAGTTATTACTTGCGGTGTGGGCTATGGCAGTTTAGGGGTTAATATTTAGGCTTATTGCGTTGTGGGGGGTTGTCGGTCTAGTTAATACATTTATTATTAGGAGTGAGAGGGGGATTGCGGACAGTGGCGGTTCTAGACAAATTTTACAGGGGGGGCCAAGGTGGGGCCAGTGTTTAATCAGAGGGGCACATTAAAAAACGAAACAAATTATATTGTGCTGCCTGGGTCCGAGAACAAAATTACCCGCCTCTTCCCAAACACACTTCCACCTGTTTAACTCCAACCATAACACTACATCAAATTATTATAAATGCAAAATAGAACATGGATATATAAACATGCCTAATAACACAGACCTCCAAATACATACTAACATAGAAACCTATCTGTGATATTCGCAAGGCAGTGAGCTGACAATCCCAGGGTTTACTGTAAACAGGCACAGAGAAATCACACTGTAAGTGGCACACTCAAGGATTTGACACTCAGACAGGCTGGGTTGATTAAACAAGTAACCAACTGTCTAGCTACTATGCCAACATGGCATTAGAAAGAAACAAGCACTTGGTGAAATGTTTTTTATTAACTATTTTTGAGGTGATTGGAAAACAAATGTTAATTTGTTTAAAAAATGTAAGACTTGGCCAATTTGTGATTTTGTAGCAACACATCAAAAATGTCAAGGTGTTTACTGTCCATTTAGTTGTATGGCGATTAGAATAAAGGACACAAAAACTACTGATAAGAGTAGACAGCAGGGGCAGAACTACAATTGGTGCAGCAGGTGTAGTGGCACGAGGGCCCAAGTGCTGATAGCCCCTAAACAGCCAGTCTACATAGGTGTGTGCTGAACCATTACAATCATAAGGCAGGGGAGTCTTTTATTAGTGCAGGTTGCAGGTCTATCTATCAATCCTCCAAATAATTCTAAAGAGCAGCATGTATATTATTAATATTGCTTACTACTGTTAACTTTGGGGGGCCCCAACATTTTTTTGCAGCAGGGACCTCTGTTGAATAGGTCCTCTATTGGTAGGCAGATCAATGGATACAATAGAAAACTTAAAGTCATTTGGCATACACACACACACACACACACACACAGGCATACACAAACTATACATACACACACACAAACTATACACATACACACACAGGCATACACCAACTATACATACACACACACAAACTATACACATACACACACAGGCATACACCAACTACACATACACACACACACAAACTATACACATACACACACAGGCATACACCAACTACACATACACACACACACAAACTATACACATACACACACAGGCATACACCAACTACACATACACACACACACAAACTATACACATACACACACAGGCATACACCAACTATACATACACAAACTATACACACACACACATACAGGCATACACCAACTATACATACACACACACACACACAAACTATACACATACACACACAGGCATACACCAACTATACATACACAAACTATACACACACAGGCATACACCAACTATACATACACACACACACACAAACTATACACATACACACACAGGCATACACCAACTATACATACACACACACAAACTATACACATACACACACACAAACTAAACACATAAACAAACTATACACATACATACACAGGCATACAACAACTATACATACACAAACTATACATACATACACACACAGGCATACACAAACTATACATACATACACACACAGGCATACACAAACTATACATACACACAGGCATACACAAACTATACACATACACACACAGGCATACACAAACTATACAAACACACAGGCATACACACACAATCATACACATAAACTATACAGACACATAGATAAACTCAGACACACACTTTACTAAATATTACATTACAATTTAGTAATCATATGTATCAACAGCATGATAAAACACAGTTTGACATATAATCTTGCATTAAAGTTTGTCCCAGCTTCCTAATCCATTCCCCCCTTCTGTCTTCTCCCCAAAAACTAACTGCACAGACTCTCAATAACAGTGACAGGAGTAACAGAGTTTAATTCTTACACTGTGTTGTTGGAACTGACAAGAAGGTTCAGGACCTGACAAATTATTTTACTTTTCACGGAGTAGAAGAGAACTCAACAGGAACATGCCGCATGGGTTGACCTCTCTGTAAATGAATCACTGTCGCACCAGCAAGTCATCAAGCCACTCCCTCACAGTGACGTTTCCTTCACAGTTTTAGTGAATGATGACTCTGATCTCAGACACACACCCCCTTAATAACCTTATCTTAGCTGCTCTGCTTTAGCTACAGCTCACTGGAGAAAACAGATCTTTATGGGGGATGGGGCGGTATGCTGTTGCTGCAGCCTGCAGGACATAACATAAAGAAATAGTCTCAGTCAGTGAGAGAAAACACAGTGACTCAGTGGGAGAAAACACAGTGACAGTTCCCATTAGTGTAAGTTAACTTTCTGGTGTCGTGTCAGTTAAGTTTTACTCCCTCTGGGAGTAAAACTTAACCGACACCAGAAACTTACACACTAATGGGAACTTTGTAAGTCACTGTGTTTTTACAAATAATAAAGTGTAGATGTCTGCCCTCTCCTGCCTGTCTGTTCTAGCTGTTAATTGTTAATAACGTAGCGATCTATGTTTCTCTTGTTAAGTGTGTTCAGTCCACGGGTCATCCATTACTTATGGGATATATTCTCCTTCCCAACAGGAAGTTGCAAGAGGATCACCCAAGCAGAGCTGCTATATAGCTCCTCCCCTCACATGTCATATCCAGTCATTCTCTTGCAACCCTCAACAAAGAAGGAGGTCGCGAGAGGAGCTAGAGTTTTTACTTAACTATTCTTCAATCAAAAGTTTGTTATTTTAAATGGCACCGGAGTGTGCTGTTTTTCTATCTCAGGCAGTATTTGGAAGAAGAAACTGCCTGCGTTTTTTTTCTATGATCTTAGCAGGCGTAACTAAGATCCACTGGCTGTTCTCGACATTCTGAGGAGTGGGGTAACTTCAGAAACTGGGAATAGCATGCGGGGTCCTCCGCAAATGAGGTATGTGCAGTACTTTATTTTCTGGGAATGGAATTGACTAAGAAAATACTGCTGTTACCGTATGATGTAAGTACAGCCTTAAATGCAGTAGTGGCAACTGGTATCAGGCTGAAAAATGTATGCGCAGTCGAGTTATTTTCTAGGGACTAGAATTTGACTGAGAAAATACTGTTAAAACTGAAATAATACTTAAGCCTTATCTGCAGTGGTAGCGACTGGTAGCAGGCTTAGTGATAGCTTTGCATGACATTGGAAAATGTTGTTTTTTAATAAAACGTTTACTGGCATGTTATTCGTTTTTGTGAGGTACTTTGGTGATAAATCGCTTTGGGCATGATTTTTTTCCACATGGCTAACATATTTTTCTGCATGGAAACCGTTATATCAGGGCTCCCACTGTTGTGATAGGAGTGGGAGGGACCTTGTTTTAGCGCCTTGTTGCGCAGTTAAAATTATTGCACAGTCTTCCTGCTTCTTCCTCCTTGATCCAGGACGTCTCTAGAGAGCTCAGGGGTCTGCAAAATTCATTTGTGAGGGAGGTAATCAGTCACAGCAGATCTGTGACAGTGTGCTGACTGTGATTAAAAGCGTTAAATCTTAATTGATATCTGTTTTATACGTTTTGGGTATTGAGGGGTTAATCATCCTTTTGCTAATGGGTGCAATCCTCTGCTAATAATACACTTCTTGTTAAGAATTGTTTAATTATATCTGTATTTTTGAAGCGCTGCAGCGTTTTTTATATTGCTTGTAAACTTATTGAAAGTGATTTCCAAGCTTGCTAGTTTCATTGCTAAGTCTGTTTAAAACATGTCTGATTCAGAGGAAACTGTTTGTTCATCATGTTCAAAAGCCAATGTGGAGCCCAATAGAACGATGTGTACCAATTGTATTGATATTGCTTTGAATAAAAGTCAATCTGTACCGATAAAGAAACTATCACCAGACAACGAGGGGGAAGTTATGCCGCCTAACTCTCCTCACGTGTCAGTACCCTGCGTCTCCCGCTCGGGAGATGCGTAGGATTGAGACGCCAAGTACATCTAGGCCCTTACAAATCACTTTACATGATATGGCTAATGTTATGAAAGAAGTATTATATAATATGCCCGAATTAAGGGGCAAACGCGATAGCTCTGGGTTAAGGACAGAGCGCGCTGATGACACGAGAGCCATGTCTGATACTGCGTCACAATTTGCAGAACATGAGGACGGTGAGCTTCATTCTGTCGGTGACGGTTCTGATCCGGGGAGACCGGATTCAGAAATTTCAAATTTTAAATTTAAGCTTGAGAACCTCCGTGTGTTACTAGGGGAGGTATTAGCGGCTCTGAATGATTGCGACACGGTGGCAATTCCAGAGAAATTGTGTAGGTTGGATAGATACTATGCGGTACCGGTGTGTACTGACGTTTTTCCTATACCAAAAAGACTTACAGAAATTATTAGTAAGGAGTGGGATAGACCCCGGTGTGCCTTTTTCCCCTCCCCCGATATTTAGAAAAATGTTCCCTATAGACGCCACCACACAAGACTTATGGCAGACGGTCCCTAAGGTGGAGGGAGCAGTTTCTACGTTAGCCAAGCGTACCACTATCCCGGTGGAGGATAGCTGTGCTTTCTCAGATCCAATGGATAAAAAATTAGAGGGTTATCTTAAGAAAATGTTTGTTCAACAGGGTTTTATATTGCAGCCTCTTGCATGCATTGCGCCTGTCACGGCTGCAGCGGCATTCTGGTTTGAGTCTCTGGAAGAGGCGATTCGCACAGAGCCGTTGGATGAGGCTTTGAGCAAAGTTAGAACCCTTAAGCAAGCTAATGCGTTTGTTTCAGATGCCGTAGTACATCTAACCAAACTTACGGCTAAAAATTCCGGATTCGCCATACAGGCGCACAGAGCGCTCTGGCTTAAATCCTGGTCAGCGGATGTAACTTCCAAGTCTAAGCTACTTAACATTCCTTTCAAAGGGCAGACCTTATTTGGGCCCGGCTTGAAGGAAATTATTGCTGACATTACGGGAGGTAAGGGCCACGCCCTTCCTCAGGACAGGGCCAAACCAAAGGCCAAACAGTCTAATTTTCGTGCCTTTCGTAACTTCAAGGCAGGAGCAGCATCGACTTCCTCCGCTCCAAAACAGGAAGGAACTACTGCTCGTTACAGACAGGGTTGGAAAGGCAACCAGTCATGGAACAAGGGCAAGCAGGCCAGAAAGCCTACTCCCGCCCCTAAGACAGCATGAAGACAGGGCCCCCCTATCCGGAGACGGATTTAGTGGGGGGCAGACTTTCTCTCTTTGCCCAGGCTTGGGCAAGAGATGTGCAGGATCCCTGGACGTTAAAGATTATATCTCAGGGATACCTTCTGGATTTCAAAACCTCTCCTCCACAAGGGAGGTTCCATCTTTCGAGGTTATCGACAAACCTAGTAAAGAGAGAGGCATTTCTACAATGTGTACAAGACCTCTTAATCATGGGAGTGATCCACTCAGTTCCGCGATCTGAACAGGGACAAGGATTTTACTCAAATCTATTTGTGGTTCCCAAAAAAGAGGGAACCTTCAGACCAATCTTGGACTTAAAGATCTTAAACAAATTCCTAAGGGTACCATCGTTCAAGATGGAAACCATTCGAACCATCCTACCCATGATCCAAGAGGGTCAATATATGACCACAGTGGACTTAAAGGATGCTTACCTTCATATACCGATTCACAAAGATCATTATCGGTACCTAAGGTTTGCCTTTCTAGACAGGCATTACCAGTTTGTGGCTCTTCCCTTCGGGTTAGCCACGGCCCCGAGAATTTTTACAAAGGTTCTGGGCTCACTTCTGGCGGTACTAAGACCACGAGGCATAGCGGTGGCTCCGTACCTAGACGACATTCTGATACAAGCATCAAGTTTTCAGAATGCAAAGTCTCATACAGAGATAGTTC
This sequence comes from Bombina bombina, assembly GCF_027579735.1. Lineage (NCBI taxonomy): Eukaryota > Metazoa > Chordata > Amphibia > Anura > Bombinatoridae > Bombina > Bombina bombina. The sequence goes on from NC_069506.1 coordinate 220,135,684, forward strand.
TAGCATTTCTGAGGTCGCATGGGTGGAAAGTGAACGTGGAAAAGAGTTCTCTGTTACCACTCACAAGGGTTCCTTTTCTAGGGACTCTTATAGATTCTGTAGAGATGAAGATTTACCTGACGGAGTCCAGGTTATCAAAGATTCTCAATGCTTGCCGTGTCCTTCATTCCGTTCCAAGCCCATCAGTAGCTCAGTGCATGGAGGTAATCGGCTTAATGGTCGCGGCAATGGACATAGTGCCATTTGCGCGCCTGCATCTCAGACCGCTGCAACTATGCATGCTCAGTCAATGGAACGGGGATTACTCAGATCTGTCCCCTTTACTAATTCTGGACCAGGAGACCAGAGATTCTCTTCTCTGGTGGTTGTCACCGGTTCATCTGTCCAAAGGAATGACCTTTCGTAGACCAGATTGGACGATTGTAACAACGGATGCCAGCCTTCTAGGCTGGGGAGCAGTCTGGAATTCCCTGAAGGCTCAGGGATCGTGGACTCAGGAGGAGAAACTCCTTCCAATAAACATTCTAGAATTAAGAGCAATATTCAATGCTCTTCTAGCTTGGCCTCAGTTAGCAAAACTGAGGTTCATCAGATTTCAGTCGGACAATATCACGACTGTGGCTTACATCAATCATCAAGGGGGAACCAGGAGTTCCCTAGCGATGTTGGAAGTCTCGAAGATAATTCGCTGGGCAGTCTCACTCTTGCCACCTGTCAGCGATTTACATCCCAGGCGTAGAGAACTGGGAGGCGGATTTCCTAAGTCGCCAGACTTTTCATCCGGGAGAGTGGGAACTTCACCCGGAGGTATTTGCTCAACTGATTCGTCGTTGGGGCGAACCGGATCTGGATCTCATGGCATCTCGCCAGAACGCGAAGCTTCCTTGTTACGGATCCAGGTCCAGGGACCCGGGAGCGGTGCTGGTAGATGCATTAGCAGCCCCTTGGGTTTTCAACATAGCTTATGTGTTTCCACCATTTCCGTTGCTACCTCGGCTGATTGCCAGGATCAAACAGGAGAGGGCATCGGTAATTCTGATAGCGCCTGCGTGGCCACGCAGGACCTGGTATGCAGACCTAGTGGACATGTCGTCCTGTCCACCATGGTCTCTTCCTCTGAGGCAGGACCTTCTAATTCAGGGTCCTTTCAACCATCCAAACCTAATTTCTCTGAGGCTGACTGCCTGGAAATTGAACGCTTGATTCTATCAAAGCGTGGGGTTTCGGTTATTGATACATTAATACAGGCTCGGAAACCTGTGACCAGAAAAATTTACCATAAGATATGGCGTAAATATTTATATTGGTGCGAATCCAAGAGTTACTCATGGAGTAAGGTTAGGATTCCTAGGATATTAGCTTTTCTACAAGAGGGGATAGAAAAGGGTTTTACCGCTAGTTCGCTAAAGGGACAGATTTCAGCTCTGTCTATTCTTTTACACAAACGTCTGGCAGAGAATCCAGACGTCCAGGCCTTTTGTCAGGCTTTGGCTAGAATTAAGCCTGTGTTTAAAGCTGTTGCTCCTCTGTGGAGCTTAAACTTGGTTCTTAAAGTTCTTCAGGGTGTTCCGTTTGGACCCCTTCATTCCATTGATATTAAGCTTTTATCTTGGAAAGTTTTGTTTTTGATGGCTATTTCCTCGGCTCGAAGAGTCTCTGAGTTATCTGCCTTACATTGTGATTCTCCTTATCTGATCTTTAATTCAGACAAGGTAGTACTGCGTACTAAACCTGGGTTTTTGCCTAAGGTTTTTTCTAACAGGAATATCAATCAAGAGATTGTTGTTCCATCATTATGTCCTAATCCTTCTTCAAAGAAGGAACGTCTTTTGCATAATCTAGACGTGGTCCGTGCTCTGAAGTTCTACTTACAGGCAACTAAAGATTTTAGACAAACTTCTTCTCTGTTTGTCGTTTACTCTGGACAGAGGAGAGGTCAAAAGGCTTCGGCTACCTCTCTCTCTTTTTGGCTTCGTAGCATAATACGTTTAGCCTATGAGACTGCTGGACAGCAGCCTCCTGAAAGAATTACAGCTCATTCCACTAGAGCTGTGGCTTCCACCTGGGCCTTTAAGAATGAGGCCTCTGTTGAACAGATTTGCAAGGCTGCAACTTGGTCTTCACTTCATACTTTTTCCAAATTTTACAAATTTGACACTTTCGCTTCTTCGGAGGCTGGTTTTGGGAGAAAGGTTCTACAGGCAGTGGTTCCTTCTGTTTAATGTTCCTGCCTTGTCCCTCCCATCATCCGTGTACTTAGCTTTGGTATTGGTATCCCATAAGTAATGGATGACCCGTGGACTGAACACACTTAACAAGAGAAAACATAATTTATGCTTACCTGATAAATTTATTTCTCTTGTAGTGTGTTCAGTCCACGGCCCGCCCTGTCTTTTTAAGGCAGGTTCTAAATTTTAAAATTATAACTCCAGTCACCACTGCACCTTATAGTTTCTCCTTTCTCGTCTTGTTTCGGTCGAATGACTGGATATGACATGTGAGGGGAGGAGCTATATAGCAGCTCTGCTTGGGTGATCCTCTTGCAACTTCCTGTTGGGAAGGAGAATATATCCCATAAGTAATGGATGACCCGTGGACTGAACACACTACAAGAGAAATAAATTTATCAGGTAAGCATAAATTATGTTTTTTGTTTTCCTGCTTGGCTTGCTATACTTTCTTTGACACAGACAGTCCTACCTGAGTTAGGCTCCCCACCGCAGTCAGTCAGCTCAGGGGGGCCACAGGGGGGGCCAGGGACATTTTTACAGGGGCACCGGCCCCTGCAGGCCCCTGTGTAGAACCGCCCCTGATTGCGGATATAGGGGTATACGTGTCAGGCTTATTTTTGGGAGGCGTGTTAGACAGTTACGGCATATTTACAATTTTAGTTAGTCTTCTTAGGTGTCGGCAGTTTCTAAACTGCCGTAAGTCACTGGCTAGTTTATCCGACTTACAGCAGGCGGGGTATATGTAATATCCCGATGTGCAAGGTGAAATTACGGGCGGCGCGGGTTCCCTCGCTTGCACCGAAAACTACGCCGTATATCGGATTGCGCCCCTTATGTATGTTTATCTTATCTAATTTGCTACGGCTAAGTTCGGACAGATATATATGAGCTCCTTCACTGGACAACTAATCTCTATACAGCATGTAGCTGGGTCACTAAAGTCTGCAGATGGCATTTAAAGGGATATAAAATAGTGTGTTTCATTGGTGTAATAAAAAAGCACTAAGCATTGGTTTATACTTAATAGAAATCACTGCAATATGTATTCATCATTTAAAATGGATTTGACCTTTTATTTATCTTTTAAACATTTTTTGTTCAGTGTCCATTACTTCCTGTCACATTCCTAGAGGGAGGCTGGGGTCTCCACATCAAAGTTTATTTAGCCTGATATCATAAAACTTCTAGAGTAACATGAGTTGGTTTACTATTTAGTAATAATAATATTTAATAATACAGGGAGTCAGATTTGCCCATGCTCAGAAGAGGCAGAATGTAACCAAAGTTGCTAACATGCCATCTCTCTTATCACTCAATTTAATGCTCATTTTGCAAGAAAACAAGTAAGTGTTTTTTTGTTTTTTTACATAATCTGTTTCTTTTTATGTTAACTTTGATTTAACATATATGATTGATATATATATACATATATATAAAGATATTGCAAGAAAAGCAGACAAGTTAAAGGGACACTAAAGTCAAAATTAAACTTACATAATTCAGATAAAGCATCTAATTTAAAACATATTTCCAATATACTTCCATTATCAAAATGTACACATTATTTTGATACGCTTACTTTATGAAGCTCCAGCTCCTAATGAGCATGTGCAAAATGCGCAGTATATACATTTATGCATTTTGTTATTGGTTTATGGCTGTCACATGACACAAGAGGAGAGAAGATTGGATTAATTTTGAAATTTGACAACTTATTTTGCTGCTCATTTTAAATTAAAAGTACAGTAAGTGCTATTACATTGTCTTTTTTATTGTGTATTTGCCGGTTATTCAATGCTACTGTAGTGGTCCTTTAAGTAATGAAGGTACACACATCTTTCTTAAAATGCGTAATTTAATATTTTATTGGGAATTTAATTTTGAATTTAATGTCCCTTTAAATGAACACTCAACACAGTAACACGGACTCACCTTCAAAATGTTTCTTCCTGCATACCTACAAGTTAATATGAGATGTCTCTCTTACTGAAGCCTTGTTTTTCTTCTTTCACAGAGTCTACAAAATTTCTGTTTTCATTTAATAATTGCTTTACATATAGAAATGTATGATGCAGGGATAATGTACCGAACATTTAATATTTTAAGCCAAATATCCCCTTCATCTAATATTACTTTTCAGCCATAAGATTTCTAATACAAGACTAACGGCTAGATTTAGAGTTGGGCGGTAGCCGTCAAAACCAGCGTTAGAGGTTCCTAACGCTGGTTTTTACCGCCCTCTGGTATTTGGAGTCAGTCAGGAAAGGGTCTAACGCTCACTTTACAGCCGCGACTTTTCCATACCGCAGATCCCCCTACGCCATTTGCGTATCCTATCTTTTCAATGGGATCTTTCTAACGCCGGTATTTAGAGTTGTGGCTGAAGTGAGCGTTAGAAATCTAACGACAAAACTCCAGCCGCAGAAAAAAGTCAGTAGTTAAGAGCTTTCTGGGCTAACGCCGGTTTATAAAGCTCTTAACTACTGTGCTGTAAAGTACACTAACACCCATAAACTACCTATGTACCCCTAAACCGAGGTCCCCACACATCGCCGCCACTCTATTAAATCTTTTAACCCCTAATCTGCCGCTCCGAATACCGCCGCCAGTTAAGTTATCCCTATGTACCCCTAATCTGCTGCCCCTAATACCGCCGACACCTATATTATATTTATTAACCCCTAATCTGCCCCCCAACGTCGCCGCCACCTACCTACACTTATTAACCCCTAATCTGCCGAGCGGACCGCACCGCTACTATAATAAAGTTATTAACCCCTAATCTGCCTCACTTCAGCCTCAATAACCCTATAATAAATAGTATTAACCCCTAATCTGCCCTCCCTAACATCGCCGACACCTAACTTCAAGCATTAACCCCTAATCTGCCGACCGGAGCTCACCGCTACTATAATAAATTTGTTAACCCCTAAAGCTAATTCTAACCCTAACCCTAACACCCCCCTAAGTTAAATATAATTTTTATCTAACAAAATAAATTAACTCTTATTATATAAATTATTCCTATTTAAAGCTAAATACTTACATGTAAAATAAATCCTAATATAGCTACAATATAAATTAAAATTATATTGTAGCTATTTTAGGATTAATATTTATTTTACAGGCAACTTTGTAATTATTTTAACCAGGTACAATAGCTAAAATAGTTAAAATAATTACACAATTACCTGTAAAATAAATCCTAACCTAAGTTACAATTAAACCTAACACTACACTATCAATAAATTAATTAAATAAAATACCTACAATTATCTACAATTAAACCTAACACTACACTATCAATAAATTAATTAAATACAATACCTACAAATAACTACAATTAAATAAACTAACTAAAGTACAAAAAATAAAAAAGAACTAAGTTACAAAAAATAAAAAAATATTTACAAACATTAGAAAAATATTACAACAATTTTAAACTAATTACACCTACTCTAAGCCCCCTAATAAAATAACAAAGACCCCCAAAATAAAAAAAATGCCCTACCCTATTCTAAATTTAAAAAGTTCAAAGCTCTTTAACCTTACCAGCCCTGAAAAGGGCCATTTGCGGGGCATGCCCCAAATAATTCAGCTCTTTTGCCTGTAAAAAAAAACATACAATACCCCCCCCAACATTACAACCCACCACCCACATACCCCTAATCTAACCCAAACCCCCCTTAAATAAACCTAACACTAAGCCCATGAAGATCTTCCTACCTTATCTTCACCATGCCAGGTTCACCGATCGCTCCAGGCTCCGAAATCTTCATCCAAGCCCAAGAGGGGGCTGGCGATCCATAATCCGGCTGAAATCTTCTATCAAGCAGCGGCTGAAGAGGTCCAGAAGAGGCTCCAAAGTCTTCATCCTATCCGGGAAGAAGAGGAGATCCGGACTGGCAACCATCTTGGTCCAAGCGGCATCTTCTATCTTCATCCGATGAGGAATGGCTCCATCTTGAAGACCTCCAGCGCGGATCAATCTTCTTCTTCCGACGTCCAACTGAAGAATGAAGGTTCCTTTAAGGGATCCAATCAGCCAATCAGATTGAGCTCGCATTCTATTGGCTGATCGGAACAGCCAATAGAATGCGAGCTCAATCTGATTGGCTGATCGGATCAGCCAATCGGATTGAACTTGATTCTGATTGGCTGATTCCATCAGCCAATCAGAATTTTCCTACCTTAATTCCGATTGGCTCATAGAATCCTATCAGCCAATCGGAATTCGACGGACGCCATCTTGGATGACGTCATTTAAAGGACCCGTCATTCGGCGAGTAGGCGTCGGTAGAAGAGGTTGGATCCGCGTCGGCTGGAAGATGATGGCTCCGGAAGAAAGAAGATTGAAGATGCCGTTGATAGAAGACTTCAGCCAGATCATGGACCTCTTCAGCTCCCGCTTGGATGAAGACTTCAACCGGATCATGGACATCTTCAGCCCCCCGCTTGGGCTTGGATCAAGACATCGGAGCCAGGACGGATCGGTGTGATACCCGGCGAGGTGAAGATAAGGTAGGAAGATCTTCAGGGGCTTAGTGTTAGGTTTATTTAAGGGGGGTTTGGGTTAGATTAGGGGTATGTGGGTGGTGGGTTGTAATGTTGGGGGGGGGGTATTGTATGTGGTTTTTTTACAGGCAAAAGAGCTGAATTCTTTGGGGCATGCCCCGCAAAGGGCCCTTTTCAGGGCTGGTAAGGTAAAAGAGCTTTGAACTTTTTTAATTTAGAATAGGGTAGGGCATTTTTTATTTTGGGGGTCTTTGTTATTTTATTAGGGGGCTTAGAGTAGGTGTAATTAGTTTAAAATTGTTGTAATATTTTTCTGTTTGTAAATATTTTTTTATTTTTTGTAACTTAGCTTTTTTTATTTTTTGTACTTTAGTTAGTTTATTTCATTGTATTTATTTGTAGGTATTTAATTTAATTTATTTATTGATAGTGTAGTGTTAGGTTTAATTGTAGGTATTGTATTTAATTTATTTATTGATAGTGTAGTGTTAGGTTTAATTGTAACTTAGGTTAGGATTTATTTTACAGGTAATTTTGTAATTATTTTAACTAGGTAGCTATTAAATAGTTATTAACTATTTAATAGCTATTGTACCTGGTTAAAATAAATACAAAGTTGCCTGTAAAATAAATATTAATCCTAAAATAGCTACAATATAATTATAATTTATATTGTAGCTATATTAGGGTTTATTTTACAGGTAAGTATTTAGCTTTAAATAGGAATAATTTATTTAATAAGAGTTAATTTATTTTGTTAGATAAAAATTATATTTAACTTAGGGGGGTGTTAATGTTAGGGTTAGACTTAGCTTTAGGGGTTAATACATTTATTATAGTAGCGGTGAGCTCCGATCGACAGATTAGGGGTTAATTATTGTAGGTAGCTGGCGGCGACGTTGTGGGTGGCAGATTAGGGGTTAATAAATATAATATAGGGGTCGGCGGTGTTAGGGGCAGCAGATTAGGGGTACATAACTATAATGTATGTTGCAGCGGTGTACGGAGCGGCAGATTAGGGGTTAATAAGTGTAAGGTTAGGGGTGTTTAGACTCGGGGTTCATGTTAGAGTGTTAGGTGCAGACGTAGGAAGTGTTTCCCCATAGAAAACAATGGGGCTGCGTTAGGAGCTGAACGCTGCTTTTTTGCAGGTGTTAGGGTTTTTTTCAGCTAAAACTACCCCATTTTTTTCTATGTGGGAATCGTGCACGAGCACGTTTTTTAAGCTGGCCGCGTCCGTAAGCACCGCTGGTATCGAGAGTTGCAGTGGCGTTAAATTATGCTCTACGCTCCCTTTTTGGAGCCTAACACACTGAAAACCCAGCCATTCTGTGAACTCTAAATACCAGCGGTATTTAAAAGATGTGGGGGGAAAAAAAGCATGCGTAGCTAACGCACCCCTTTGGCCGCAGAACTCTAAATCTAGCCGTAAGAAAATTAAACACAGTAAATGGGAATTAAATACTAAACACATTTCATGCACCTCCCTCTTATTATGGGTGCCGTCATTTTGAAATCTGGGGTTCACTACTAGGGTTGCCACGCACCCAGTGTTTTACTAAAATGGTCAGTATTTTTTAAGGTTTAGGTCAAAGCTAAAAATAAGAATTAAATATAGAAAAAATAAATATGCTAATTTGGTCAAACTTCTAATAATGTTGGAATCTAATTATAAACAAATGATCATTTAAAATCAGTCCTAACAGATTTATTTCCTGATTTTGCTGTATAATCGTTTATGCAGATATATGCTAATGAACATGACCAATATTTTTTTCCAGAAAAGGTGGCAATCCTATTTACTGCAGTTATGTGAAGGATAGTTGCTGCATTTGTACAAACACATGCCAGCACTGGAAAGTGAAAGCTAGATTTTAAATGGCTGAGGTTGCTACTGGAAAAACAGCTCCAGTGGACCCAATATCATATTGTTTTATAGAACTCAAGGATGTGAATTAATGGGCTATTAGGGTGCCCTGACACCCCTTATCCACTCATTTGAAGCAGTAAAGTATTTTTAACTCTACAAAATGCCTACGTCCCTCTCAATTTTCACTGTGGACTCAAATGTGGCCCTTTTAATGATACTGATTGTTGATCACTGCTGTAGAACATAGAAACATAAAAACATAGATACTGATGGCAGATAAGAGCCAAATGCCCTGCAAGTCTGCCTGATGTTTGCTAAAAGTATAATCGTATCTAGTTTGTAGGATAGCCTAAAGCTTATCCCAGGCATTCTTAAAGTCACCCACATTGTTTGTCATTACTACCTCTTGTGGAAGTTTATTCCATGAATCAATCACCCTCTGTAAAGAAGGGCTTCCTCAAATTACTCCTGAATCTACTACCCTTCAGCTTGAGATCATGACCCCTTGTTCTTGAATTCTCCATTTTATGTAAAATACTCACATACTTAGTTTTACTAAGCCCTTTAATATACTTGAAACTTGCTATCATATCACCTCTTTCCCTTCTCTCCTCTAAGCTATACATATTTAGGTCATTGAGACTCTCCTGGTACGTTTTGTTTTTTAAGACCATATACCATTTTGGTAGCCATCCTTTGCACAGATTCAAGTTTTGTATATATCCTCCTGAAGATATGGCCTCCAGAACTGCACACCATACTCAAGATGAAGCCTAACTAATGATCTGTAAAGTGGCATCAGAACCCTATTATTTCTGCTGCAAATACCTCTATCAATACATACAAACATTCTGCTTGCCTTACTCGCTGCAGTACTACATTGTTTGCTAAATTTAAATTCAACTGAAATAATAATTTCCAAGTCCCGTTCCTCATTTGTAACAGTTAGTAAAGTGTCATTAAGTCTGAAATTAACATTTGGATTTTACTTCCCTAAATGCAAAATTTTACACTTTGCGGTGTTAAACTTTAGATCCCAGCCATTTGTTCTATCCTCAAATTGTTGTATGTCACTTCTAATTTTGTCTACCCTGCCTCTCCCCGGAAAAAATCTACTCTATTACAAATGTTTGTGTCACCTGCAAACAGACATACTTTACTGTAGCCCTTTGCTGATATCTCTGACAAATATATTAAACAAAACAGGCCCCAGAACTGACCCCTGAGGAAAACTACTAGTAACAGCCCCCTCTGCTGAATGTACTCCATTTACTAAGACACTTTGTTTTCTGCCCTTAAGCCAGCATTCACAATTTTTGAGTCTAGACAAAGGAAATACAGTTTGTGAATAAGTTTGTTGTGTGGGACGGTGTCAAATGCTTTGCTGAAATCTAGATATGCTACATCAACTGCTCCACCCTGGTTTAATACTTTTGTTACATAATCAAATAAGTCAATTAGATTAGTCTGACATGATCTCCCTGAAGAAAAACCATGTTGATTTTGGCCCTCTAAATTGTTTGTCTTTATGTAAGTCATAATTCTTTCTTTTAAGAGACTTTCCATTAATTTCTCTACTACTGAAGTTAAACTAATTGGCCTGTAGTTACCAGATTCTTCCCTACTGCCCTTTATATGAAGAGGTACTACATTCGCTATTTTCCAATAATCTGGAACAGCTCCTGTTAATAGTGAGTGATTAAATAGATCAGTTAATGGGGCAGTAAGCACTGATTGAAGTACTTTTAAAACCCTTGGATGAATATTATCAGGACCCACTGGCTTTCCTACATTTATTTTTAATAATGCCAACAAAACCTCATCCTCTGTAAAAAGATTAGTGTTAAGCTTGTTTCCATTTTTTGTTTTTTTGTAGTCATTGAGACAGTCTGCAATTTGCTTATCTCCTAATATTCTAACATCAACTGTTTTTAATTTTACTATTCCAACCTTATTTGTTTTTCTTTCACTGATATATCTAAATAATGTTTTGTCCCCATGTTTTACTGACTGAGTTACTTATGTTCTCTTCCACATGAGCTTTAACCTTCCTAATTAACTGCTTAGTCTTTTTTGTTGGATTCTCCATATTTGCATATCATCACCTGACTTTGTGCATCTGTAATTGTTATAAGATATCTTTTTTTGTCTTTACAGCATATGCTACTTCTTTGTAAAACCATGTTGGTTTCTGCTTTCTTTTACTTTTACAGACATGTCTAATACAGTGTGTAGTTGCATTTAAAATGGCAATGTATGTTCATGCTCCAAGAAGAAAATACTTACTTAGAGATGCCTTACACTTTTATGATAACTTCTGTAAAGCTACAGTACCTGCATTTCTTCACCTCTGTTTGATATGTGTATCCAGAGAGAAAATTGACAGGGACAGATGTAAATGAAGAGGAAACCATATTTAAAATACTGTGTGTATGCCTAGTAGTTTCTCATTTTATAGAAACAAAGTAGGGGAGTGGGATAGCGCTACAAATAGCTGTGAGCCGTAAAAATATAATTTTATAATATAGAGTTAATTTTGCGTCAAATATATATTTTTCCGAGGTCAAATCACCTTTTGGGATTAGCTAAGAGTCAGAGTGTAGAATCTTTGTATTAACCTCTTCTCACAGTTTCTCATTTTATCCCTAATGGTAAAAATAAAATTAAAAAAAATTGTATAATTGTCATCAATAATAACTAACATTTTCGCAATACTGTTATATTTTAAAAATTATTACACTAAATATAAATTAAAATAGTATTTCCTGTAAATTTCAAAAACTGAAAAAATCTGCTCACTAAAAAAAATACAGGTTAAAGTAATTGTTTACAAGTTTTGGTTGCCATGGAAGTGAATAAATATACTAAGCAATGCCTTACATTCTGAAAAAAATAAGTTCTAGTGAATGACAACGGAATTTGAGAGGTCTAACAGAAGATACATCTTGACATTGATGTTTTGGCATTGGACTGAAGATAATAGTGTTTCATATAATGTTGTTTAAAGAAGACTATCAAAGGCATTCAATATATTACTCCTGGGCAGCTCTCTATAAGTAAGGGTAAGTGGAATTTTAGAAACTAAACTCAGCAGGAGCCAAGCCACTAACATAAGGAACTGAAAGCGACAGTATACTATACAATTGTTTTGCCCTTAATATGTTTGCAATTACTTGTTTTACCAGCAGCAGAGTATAACATACTTTTTACCTCTGTGATTACCTTGTATATTATGCCTCTACAGACTGCCCCCTTGTCTCTGTTCTTTTGACATACTCACATTTTAGCCAATCAGTGCTGACTCATAAATAACTCCACAGAAATGAGCACAATGGTATCTATATGACACACATGAACTAGCTCTGTCCAGATGTGGAAAGATAATAAAATTCACTGAGATAAGAGGCGACCTTCAAGGGCTTAAGAATTAGTATATGAGCCTACCTAGGTTTAGCCTTCAACAAAGAATACCAAGAAAACAAAGTAAATTTGATGATAGAAATAAATTGGAAAGTTGTTTAAAATTTCATGCCTTCTCTGATTTGACTGTCTAAGTATATAAACTTTCAGTATAGGTAATTATACCACATAATTAATAAGCTATTTTAAATGTCAATATAAAGGTAAAGGATCTATGTGTTAACTATTTAATACACTGCAGCAGGTAAATGGATCATTGGTAACAAATAAAAAGGGAGAAAATCTTTGGGTAAACTGTCCCTTGAATCGCCAAAGAGTGTATATCTTGCACTACTCTACAATCCCCTGTGGAGAAATTACATAAACCCTAGTTCAATTAGTAGTAATGTTATATGAAGACCATGTTTATAAACTAGTCTGTTCTTTTTTTAGCACGGATAAAACACCATGGTCAATAGTTAGTTATATTAATTGCTCACCAAAATATGATGTCTGCCTTATCACCTGTAGACAATGTTTAATCTAGTACATGGGTAGGACCCAAAAGGCATACCTGTGCTCTAGAAAAGGTGCTAAATGGAAAAATTGGGTTGTTCGACATTTTGGGCCATGCTAATCTTGTTTTTTTGTAGTTGTTTCAGGGTATACCCAATATTAATCATAAGAGATTAAAGACTCTAGTTGGGAGTTCCCGGTGTAATAAATAGAATTAACTCTAAATAATAAATAAGACACAAGACCAATTATGGAGGAAAGACCATGACAGGTTGCGTTTATTCAACATGACAAACATAATCAACATAACTATGGATGGCGGCAAAATGAGTCACTAAAACTCCACAAGTTAAACAAGAGGTCAAGGCCTCACAACGGAAGGTGCAGTGGAATCCCACTGCGCCACCCACTGCAAGAAACAGGATTTTCAGGGAGTTCCTGTGGCTCACCTATTGAGAGGGATTGTAGGCTCCTCCATTCAGCCCAGCCGTCACTCCCCCCCACCATGTAATTAGCCAAATATGGTAAAAAAGAGCCAAGACCTCCTGTCACCAGAGTGTTAAAATCTCTTGCCCATAAGGGGACCCAGATCCGCTGGCCACACAAACAAGCTATCACAGGGAAGAGAATAAATTGTAAATACAGTGTTACTAGAGGCTAGCTCAATTAAACCTATCACTGCCATGTTGACCTAAACAGCCCATAAGGGCGCCGTCAGACTCAAAGCTGCCATCCTCACAAAACAAAGGGGAGGGCATGTGGGTAAAAAATGATCTTCATCCACCAAGATGGAAAAGAGGCCTTGCACTTTCTGACAGAGCCTTATAAAGGTAAGCTAATCCTCTCCCTAACAACTGCAACACTGTTGCAACTAACAACTACACCTACCATCCTACAAGGCCTTAAAGGACCAGTAAACACAGTAGATTTGCATAATCAAAACATGCAAGATAACAGGACAATGCAATAGCACTTAGTCTGAACTTCAAAAGAGTAGTAGATTTTTTCTGACAAGTTTAAACGTTGTCTATTTCCACTCCCCCTGTACCATGTGACAGCCATCAGCCAATCACAAATGCATACTCAGTAGGAGCTGGTGACTCAAAAAGTTTAAATATAAAAAGACTGTGCACATTTTGTTAATGTAAGTAAATTGAAAAGTTGTTTAAAAGTGCATGTTCTATCTGAATAATGAAAGTTTAATTTTGACTTGGGTGTCCCTTTAACCCTTATACCTGGTCCAAGCCCATACTGGGATCTACACTATCATAAGGGATTAAAGACCCTAGTTGGGAGTTCCCGGTGTAATAACTATAATTAACTCTAAATAATAAACAAGACCAATTATGGAGGAAATACCATGACAGATCATGTTTATCCAACATGACAAACATAACCAACATAACTATGGATGGCAGCAAAATGAGTCACTAAAATTCCTCAAGTTAAAGAAGAGGTCAAGGCCCACCCACGGCAAGAAACAGAATTTGCTAGGAGTTCCTGTAGCTCACCTGCTGAGAGGGATACCCTAAGAACCCACTTAGGATTATAAGCCCCTCCTTGCTGCCCAGCCATCACTCCAGCCCATTTAATTAGCTATAGATGGTAAACAAAGGGCCAAGACCTCCCACCACATGAGACATTTATGACTCTTGCCACCAACCAAGCACAAAAAGTGGCACACACGTTAAAAAAAAAAAAAAGATATCCAGGCCCACATCATTCAAATGGCCTAAATAATAATAATATTTGTTGTCGGATGTATCCCATATATCTCCAACCAGGTTGAACCACCCAATGACTACACCAGGGCACAATGCTCTCAACCAAAGTAGATGTAGGAATCTGCCCTACATCATTACCTCCCAGGTGTAAGAGTACTATATCAGGCCAACCCCACCTCCTAAGAGCATCCTGTAAAGAAGGAAGGTTCCTCCACAATAATCCCATACACAATAGCCACCTAAGTGATGCCCTAGCGGCAGGGAATCCCAAGTTCTTCCCCATCAGAGTATTAAGGGCACGGATGGAAGCCCAATGTATGAACGAATGGTCCACCAACCAAACACGCACAACTCAAGAGGAACCTGCAAAGAAACACAGCAGTAAAAACAGAACAAGAAAAAAACACACCCTATTTAACACCCCAACATTCAACTGTGAAAAGCAGCAGCAAGATTTAATGTAAAGCTTAAATCTATTAGACCTCCATCTTTCCAATCTGCAAATATCTGAACTTTTAAAGGGCAAAGCCAATTCAGCAACCCTTAATGCCCAGAAGAATGCCAGAACAAATGCGGCCCCAAACAATCTCACTTTGAACAGAGAAAAAGAAACATGATCCAGCACACCCATCAGCATATACAACCTGTCAAAAGTGATTGGTTCACAAGTATTAACTCTGCAAACCTCAGTGCGACTCCAGCCCCTCAAAATGATGGACCAGAAAAGCACCAGTAGGGTTAGGGAAATTAAACAACCTATTAAAGAAACACAATGCCCCCAGCCGACTCTGCACTGCCCCTTACCTCATACCCTCTGCACGCAGACAAGTCAACCGCTCAAGCAACATTACCTAAGATCCAGAAGAGGCCTCCCCCCCTTGATAAACACAAAAAGATGCCACTCACTCCAATGCTTCTGATAAGTGCACCAAGTATCAGATGCTAAGGACACCCTTAAAAAGTTTCAAAGGGGGATCCCAAGTCCGGCAACCTGGCTAATTTATCCGCAGGTAAGTGACAGAGCTGGTCCATGGTGTCTATCTCAATACCCAAGAATGTTAAAGATGTGCAAGGACCCTGGGTCTTGTCTTCCACCAGCGGGACACAAAACTTCTCCATGAGGATCCGCATCACCTTCATCAGCCAGAAACATTTGCCCAAGACCTGTGGTCCCACAAACAAGAAATCATCCAAATAGTGAGCAATAAAGTTGCTACCTGCCAAGGAAGCCACAGCCCAGTACAAGTAGGAGCTGAAGGTTTTAATGAATGCACATGAAACTGTGCAGCCCATTGGCAGGCATCTGTCAAAAACATAATTTATGCTTACCTGATAAATTTATTTCTCTTGTAGTGTATCCAGTCCACGGATCATCCATTACTTGTGGGATATTCTCCTTCCCAACCGGAAGTTGCAAGAGGATCACCCACAGCAGAGCTGCTATATAGCTCCTCTCCTAACTGTCATATCCAGTCATTCGACCGAAAACAAACAGAGAAAGGAGAAACCATAGGGTGCAGTGGTGACTGTAGTTTAATTAAAATTTAGACCTGCCTTAAAAGGACAGGGCGGGCCGTGGACTGGATACACTACAAGAGAAATAAATTTATCAGGTAAGCATAAATTATGTTTTCTCTTGTTAAGTATATACAGTCCACGGATCATCCATTACTTGTGGGATACCAATACCAAAGCTAAAGTACACGGATGATGGGAGGGACAAGGCAGGATTAAGCGGAAGGAACCACTGCCTGAAGAACCTTTCTCCCAAACACAGCCTCCGAAGAAGCAAAAGTATCAAATTTTTAAAATTTTGAAAAAGTGTGAAGCGAAGACCAAGTCACAGCCTTGCAAATCTGTTCAACAGAGGCCTCATTTTTGAAGGCCCAGGTGCAAGCCACAGCTCTAGTAGAATGAGCTGTAATCCTTTCAGGGGGCTGCTGTCCAGCAGTCTCATAGGCTAGGTCTATTACGCTCCGAAGCCAAAAGGAAAGAGAGGTTGCCGAAGCTTTTTGACCTCTCCTCTGTCCAGAGTAAACGACAAACAGGGAAGATGTTTGACGAAAATCCTTAGTAGCTTGTAAGTAAAACTTCAAGGCACGGACTACGTCCAGATTATGTAAAAGACGTTCCTTCTTTGAAGAAGGATTAGGGCACAACGATGGAACAACAATCTCTTGATTGATATTCTTGTTAGAAACCACCGGCTAGATTTAGAGTTTTGTCGGTAACAACCCGCGTATCTAACGCTGGCTTTTTTCTGGCCGCACCTTTAAAATAACTCTGGTATTGAGAGTCCACAGAATGGCTGCGTTAGGCTCCAAAAAAGGAGCGTATAGCATATTTAACGCAACTTCAACTCTCGATACCAGAGTTGCTTACGGACGCGGCCAGCCTCAAAAACGTGCTCGTGCACGATTCCCCCTCAGGAAACAATGGGGCTGTTTGAGCTGAAAAAAAACCTAACACCTGCAAAAAAGCCGTGTTCAGCTCCTAACGCAGCCCCATTGTTTCCTATGGGGAAACACTTCCTACGTCTGCACCTAACACTCTAACATGTACCCCGAGTCTAAACACCATTAACCTTACACTTATTAACCCCTAATCTGCCGCCCCCGCTATCGCTGACCCCTGAATATTATTTTTAACCCCTAATCTGCCGCTCCGTAAACCTCCGCTACTTACATTATCCCTATGTACCCCTAATCTGCTGCCCCTAACACCGCCGACCCCTATATTATATTTATTAACCCCTAATCTGCCCCCCTCAACGTCGCCTCCACCTGCCTACACTTATTAACCCCTAATCTGCCGAGCGGACCGCACCGCTATTATTATAAAGTTATTAACCCCTAATCCGCTTCACTAACCCTATAATAAATAGTATTAACCCCTAATCTGCCCTCCCTAACATCGCCGACACCTAACTTCAATTATTAACCCCTAATCTGCCGACTGGAGCTCACCGCTATTCTAATAAATGTATTAACCCCTAAAGCTAAGTCTAACCCTAACACTAACACCCCCCTAAGTTAAATATAATTTACATCTAATGAAATTAATTAACTCTTCTTAAATAAATTATTCCTATTTAAAGCTAAATACTTACCTGTAAAATAAATCCTAATATAGCTACAATATAAATGATAATGATATTATAGCTATTTTAGGATTAATATTTATTTTACAGGTAACTTTGTATTTATTTTAACCAGGTACAATAGCTATTAAATAGTTAAGAACTATTTAATAGCTAAAATATTTAAAATAATTACAAATTGGATCAGCCAATAGGATTGAACTTGATTCTGATTGGCTGATTCTATCAGCCAATCAGAATATTCCTACTTTAATTCCGATTGGCTGATAGAATCCTATCAGCCAATCGGAATTCGAGGGACGCCATCTTGGATGACGTCATTTAAAGGAACCGTCATTCGTCGTTCAGTCGTCGGCCAGGATGGATGTTCCGCGTTGGAGGTCTTCAGGATGCTGCCGCTCCGGATGGATGACGATAGAAGATTCCGCTTGGATGAAGACTTCAATAGGATGGAAGACCTCTTCTGCCCCGCTTGGATGAAGACTTCTACTGGATGGAGGACCTCTTCTTGCTCCGCTTGGATGAAGAATTTGGCTCGGCTGGGTGAAGACGACTCAAGGTAGGGAGATCTTCAGGGGCTTAGTGTTAGGTTTATTTAAGGGGGGTTTGGGTTAGATTAGGGGTATGTGGGTGGTGGGTTGTAATGTTGGGGGGGGTATTGTATGTTTTTTTTTACAGGCAAAAGAGCTGAACTTCTTGGGGCATGCCCCGCAAAGGGCCCTGTTCAGGGCTGGTAAGGTAAAAGAGCTTTGAACTTTAGTAATTTAGAATAGGGTAGGGCATTTTTTTATTTTGGGGGGCTTTGTTATTTTATTAGGGGGCTTAGAGTAGGTGTAATTAGTTTAAAATTGTTGTAATATTTTTCTAATGTTTGTAAATATTTTTTTATTTTTTGTAACTTAGTTCTTTTTTATTTTTTGTACTTTAGTTAGTTTATTTAATTGTATTTATTTGTAGGAATTGTATTTAACTTATTTATTGATGGTGTAGTGTTAGGTTTAATTGTAGATAATTATAGGTATTTTATTTAATTTATTTATTGATAGTGTAGTGTTAGGTTTAATTGTAACTTAGGTTAGGATTTATTTTACAGGTAAATTTGTAATTATTTTAACTATTTTAGCTATTAAATAGTTCTTAACTATTTAATAGCTATTGTACCTGGTTAAAATAAATACAAAGTTACCTGTAAAATAAATATTAATCCTAAAATAGCTATAATATAAATATAATTTATATTGTAGCTATATTAGGATTTATTTTACAGGTAAGTATTTAGCTTTAAATAGGAATAATTTATTTAAGAAGAGTTAATTAATTTCGTTAGATTAAAATTATATTTAACTTAGGGGGGTGTTAGTGTTAGGGTTAGACTTAGCTTTAGGGGTTAATACATTTATTAGAATAGCGGTGAGCTCCAGTCGGCAGATTAGGGGTTAATAATTGAAGTTAGGTGTTGGCGATGTTAGGGAGGGCAGATTAGGGGTTAATACTATTTATTATAGGGTTAGTGAGGCGGATTAGGGGTTAATAACTTTATTATAGTAGCGGTGCGGTCCGCTCGGCAGATTAGGGGTTAATAAGTGTAGGCAGGTGGAGGCGACGTTGAGGGGGGCAGATTAGGGGTTAATAAATATAATATAGGGGTCGGCGGTGTTAGGGGCAGCAGATTAGGGGTACATAGCTATAATGTAGGTGGCGGCTCTTTGCGGTCGTCAGATTAGGGGTTAATTATTGTAGGTAGCTGGCTGCGACGTTGTGGGGGGCAGGTTAGGGGTTAATAAATATAATATAGGGGTCGGCGGTTTTAGGGGCAGCAGATTAGGGGTACATAAGTATAACATAGGTGGCGGTCGGCAGATTAGGGGTTAAAAAAAATTATTCGAGTGTCGGCGATGTGGGGGGGCCTCGGTTTAGGGGTACATAGGTAGTTTATGGATGTTAGTGTACTTTAGAGTACAGTAGTTAAGAGCTTTATGAACCGGCGTTAGCCCAGAAAGCTCTTAACTACTGACTTTTTTCTGCGGCTGGAGTTTTGTCGTTGGATTTCTAACGCTCACTTCAGACACGACTCTAAATACCGGAGTTAGAAAGATCCCATTGAAAAGATAGGATACGCAATTGACGTAAGGGGATCTGCGGTATGGAAAAGTAGCGGCTGAAAAGTGAGCGTTAGACCCTTTTTTGAATTACTCCAAATACCGGCGGTAGCCTAAAACCAGCGTTAGGAGCCTCTAACACTAGTTTTCACGGCTACCGCCAAACTCCAAATCTAGGCCCACCTTAGGTAAAAACCCAGGTTTGGTACGCAGAACTACCTTATCTGCATGAAAAAACAGATAAGGAGAATCACATTGTAAGGCAGATAGCTTAGAGACTCTCCGAGCCGAGGAAATAGCCATCAAAAACAGAACTTTCCAAGATAAAAGTTTAATATCAATGGAATGAAGGGGTTCAAACGGAACTCCTTGAAGAACCTTAAGAACCAAGTTTAAGCTCCACGGGGGAGCAACAGGTTTAAACACAGGCTTAATTCTAACCAAAGCCTGGCAAAATGCCTGGACGTCTGGAACCTCTGCCAGACGCTTGTGCAAAAGAATAGACAGAGCAGAAATCTGTCCCTTTAAGGAAATAGCTGATAATCCTTTGTCCAAGCCCTCTTGGAGAAAAGACAATATTCTAGGAATCCTAACCTTACTCCATGAGTAATTCTTGGATTCACACCAATAAAGATATTTACTCCATATCTTGTGGTAGATTTTCCTGGTAACAGGCTTTCGTGCCTGTATTAAAGTATCAATGACTGACTCGCAGAAGCCACGCTTTGATAGAATCAAGCGTCCAATCTCCATGCAGTCAGTCTCAGAGAAATTAGATTTGGATGATTGAAAGGACCTTGTATCAGAAGGTCCTGTCTTAGAGGCAGAGTCCATGGTGGAAAGGATGACATGTCCACTAGGTCTGCATACCAAGTCCTGCGTGGCCACGCAGGTGCTATCAGAATCACCGATGCTCTCTCCTGTTTGATTTTGGCAATCAGTCGGGGGTGCAGAGGAAACGGTGGAAACACATAAGCCAGGTTGAAGAACCAAGGCGCTGCTAGAGCATCTATCAGCGTTGCTTCTGGGTCCCTGGACCTGGATCCGTAACAAGGAAGCTTGGCGTTCTGGCGAGACACCATGAGATCCAACTCTGGTTTGCCCCAACGATGAATCAACTGAGCAAACACCTCCGGATGGAGTTCCCACTCCCCCGGATGGAAAGTCTGACGACTTAGAAAATCCGCCTCCCAGTTCTCCTCGTCTGGGATATGGATTGCTGACAGGTGGCAAGAGTGGTACTCTGCCCAGCGAATTATTTTTGAGACTTCTAACATCGCTAGGGAACTCCTGGTTCCCCCTTGATGGTTGATGTAAGCCACAGTCGTGATGTTGTCCGACTGAAATCTGATGAACCTCAGTGTTGCTAACTGAGGCCAAGCCAGAAGAGCATTGAATATCGCTCTTAACTCCAGAATATTTATTGGAAGGAGTTTCTCCTCCTGAGTCCACGATCCCTGTACCTTCAGGGAATTCCAGACTGCACCCCAACCTAGAAGGCTGGCATCTGTTGTTTTTTTTTTTTTTTTTTTTTTTTTTTTTTTCATGTTTTTTTTTTTTGTATTTATTTTTTATTGAAGGGCATACAAAGAAACATAACAGTCTGTTACCAATTATTACAGAGTGTTCTCAACACCAACAAAAAAATTAACAGATTCATACATCAAATATTGCAGAACACATCGGTATACAAAAGTTCCAGCACTTATTTTATGTGATATTATAGCAAAGCTTAATTTTGTATGATATATAACATTTCTATACCTATACAACATCTTTTATGCCCTCCGTGTGTGCTGGGGTGACTCCTGTTATATTTTACCAGGGTTAACTAACATTTTATGTAGTTATATGCCCTCCAGTTATCAGTTAACACATGACCTAACTTAATATTGAGAGTCTTGCTGAGTTAAGAAAGAAGAAAGGAGAGAAACAAAGGAGGAGAAAAGAAAAGAAAAGGGGGAAAAAAAAAAAAAAAAAAAAAAAGGGAGGGAAGGGGAGGGAAGGGAGATCGCTACTGGTTAGTTTTTATATATTATGCCTGTATTTTTGAATAAAAACTAACCATTTTTTTTCAAAGCTGGGTTGTTGCTGGGGTCCATTGTTAAAATTGTCCGTCTGTTCTATTATATATTGGGAATGGAGTAGATGTGTAAGATTGTTAAGTGTGGGTGGACGCATCGCTTGCCAGTTTTTTAATATAAGATATCTGGCGCCCAATATTACAGTATTGATAAAATTATTATTGCGCATCTCGTGAGTGGTGTTTGTTAGAAGGAAGAATATATTGGCTTGTGATAAGGTAATTTGTGCGTGAAATAGTTGATTCAACCAAAACTGTATCCGTTTCCAGAATTGCAAGATTTTTGGGCATGACCAAAACATGTGGACCAGATCGGCCGCCACGGATCTACATCTTGGGCATAACTTTGACGTTTGATCATACCATTTATTTATATCTGCGGGAGTTATGTAAAAGCGATTTAAAATTTTAAATTGTGATTCGCGCCATGACGCCGATAGAGTAGCATGCTCCGCCACTATTGTACTGTGTTTCAGCTGTTCGATATCTATTGTGGGAATATCACTTAGCCATTTAGCCTGGATTCTTACCAGATTGGCTTCACCATTCTGTACTAATATCATTCTGTACCAGTAACTGATAGAGTGCTTTCCTGCTTTATATAAGGAAAGGCCCATTCTTATGCCAGGATGGAGCCAGTGACCCGTTTGATTTTGAACTAGTTCATTATACCAATGTCGCACTTGCAAGTACGCATAAAAATCTCTATTCAGAAGTTGGAACTTGGCTTTAAGAAAGATAAAAGTGTGTATGTTCGTGGTCTCAGTATCACGAAGATGAATTAAGTGAGTAAGACCTTGTGTTGCCCATCTTTTAAATACTCTATTACTTAATCCAGGACTAAAGCATGGATTCTTGGCAATAGGTACTAGCTCAGAGATTTGGGGGTTGTCGTTCATGCATAAACGAATGTATTGCCATGCTTTGATGACATTTACTATGGTGCATTTAGTCTTGAGCTTAGCTGGGAGTGCTTTAATAGGACAGTGTAATAGCGCAATTAATGAATAAGGGGAGATTAGTTTTTGTTCAACTTCAAGTGAAGCAATATAAGATCTTTCCGTGATCCAGTCCATGGCGACCTTAGCCAAACAGATATTATTATAGAGTGCGAATATGGGGAATGATAGTCCACCATATTGTCTAAGATGAGCCAATTTGTCGAGTGCGACCCTATTCTTACCCATGCCCCATAAAAAGGTCCTAATTCGTTTGTCCAGAAGCTTGATATCTTTTTTTGCTAGTATAAGGGGTGTATTCTGCATGGTATATAGTAGTTTGGGTAATATGGTCATCTTGATTAGGTTAATTTTAGCCGTTAGTGAGAGGGGAATTTTCGTCCAGTTCAACAGATCTGCTTCAATTTTGTTTAGAAGTGGTGCGAAGTTTTGTTCATACCATTCTAATGGATTTCTACTAATTCTAATACCAAGATATGTAATGTAGTGTTCTGCAACATTAAATGGAGGCGTATAATTTATTTGCGGGTTTGGATTTAGCCAAAGTAGGTCAGACTTGTTAATATTAATTTTGTAGCCTGAGAATGAACCAAATACTTCGATAGTCTTTAATATATGGGGAATCTCGGCTTGGGGATCTTTGAGAAAAATTAATACGTCGTCTGCGTAAAGCAGGATTTTGAAAGCTTTATCGCCTATGTTAAGCCCTTCTAGTTGAGTTTTTAGCATTAATGCTAGAGGTTCTAATGCCAAATTGAATAATAGTGGTGAAATTGGACACCCTTGACGGGTACCTGTCTTGATATCAAAAGAATCTGTGAGTGAGCCGTTTACCAATAACATTGATGATGCATTTGAATATAATGCCCTAATACAAGTGGGGAAGTTCCCTATAAATCCAAACTGTTTCATGGCATAGAATAAGTGGTCCCAGGTAATCGAATCAAATGCTTTTCGGGCATCGAGAGAGAGGATAGCTGGGTCGGCCTGTTGGTGGGTTTTATTTGCATGTAGGAAGTCAATTAGCAAAAAAATTTTCCTACTACTGGCCATTGAATTCCGCTGTGCCATAAAGCCGACCTGGTCCACATGTATTAGGGCTTCAAGAATGGGTTTTAATCTATGTGCCAGAATTGCAGTGAAAATTTTATAATCGACATTTAGGAGTGATATGGGGCGGTATGAATCAGCCATTTCTGGGTCTTTTCCCTTTTTTGGGATTAGTATGATTTTTGATGCAGTAAAATATTTAGAAGGTGTCTTACCCTTGCCTAGATAATCATTGAACAGGTTCGTTAGTGCTGTTGCGACCTCATCTTTCAGTATTTTATACATTTCGGCCGGGAGTAAGTCAGGGCCGGCAGCTTTCCCCAGTCTAAGTCTGTCTATAGCTTGTGTTACTTCGGTGTTAGTTATGATTTGATTAAGCTTTTCTGCAACTTGTCGGGGTAGAACTGGGACCTGGATATTTCCCCAGAACTTCTCTTTGTTCTGAATATCTATATATGGGTCGGAGTATAATCTCTTAAAAAATTCATGGAATCCGGTCTTAATATCCTCTGACTCAGTTAATCTTTTCTCCCCAATCTTAATGGCTTTTATAGGTTTATGTGCTTGGTGTATCTTGACACAATTTGCCAGTAGTTTCCCAACTTTACTACCGAATCTGTAAAACTTAGCCCTTTGTTGGTTTTCTTGTGTCATGGCTTTCTTAAGTGATGTTGTATCCCATTCTAATTTGGCTTTACAATATTTCTGCCAATGTGATTGGTTAGGGTCGGTAATGTACAAATTGTAGGTGTTTCTAAGATGATTTGATAGCTCTCTCTCTCTTAAGCGTGTTTTGGCCCTGATCCTGCATGTATATTTTTTAATCTCACCCCTGATTACTGCTTTAGCTGTTTCCCAGTAAGTTTCCGATTTGTGGTTATATGAACTGTTCTGTAATTTATATTCTCGCCACACCGCTTGAATGTGTTTTTGAAACTCCTTATTGCTGGATAGATAGCGGGGAAAGGTATATCCACCTGCGGGTTCAAAGGAGGTGTTGCTGTGCTTAATTTCTAAAAATATGGGGGCGTGGTCAGAAATGATAATGTCGCCTATCTGCGCGTTCATGCAGTTCCCGAGCACCCTGACTGAACCCAGAAAAAAATCAATTAGTGAGAATGTTTTATGATGTTTAGCTTCACATGTGTAAGCTCTTATATTAGGGTTCTTGTGACGCCAGATATCTTGTAATTGGAGTGTATTGCAAAAAGTTCGTAATATTCTAGATATTTTTTGAGGAGTTCTAATTGGTTTTGTGTTGTTAGTGTTCAGACGGTCTATATTGGTTGCTGCAAGGTTGAAGTCCCCTGCAACTATCATGATAGTGTCCATGTAATAGAACAATTTAGCCTTCAATTTTACCCAGAACAACTCATCATAGTTATTGGGGCCGTATACATTGCATATCGTATAAACGATTGAAGCGATTTTTATTCTCATAATAATATATCGCTTCCCAGGGTCTAACTCCTGAGAAATAATTTCATAATCCAGATTTTTCCGGATGAGTATAGCTACTCCACGTTTTCGTGATGCACATGGAGTAGATATGATCTCCTGGACCCAATTAACTTTTAATTTTTTGTGTTCTTGTTCGGATAAATGTGTTTCTTGTAGTAAATTAATATCAGCTCTGTGTTTATTTATGTGTGTTAAAATTCTTTTACGTTTGATTGGGTTTGTGATACCGCCCACGTTCCATGACATGACCTTTAAAGTCATTTTAGTCTATTTGTGTCATTATCTATAGGCCTCGTGAAAGAAGGGGAGAGAAAAGGGGAGAGAAAAAAAAAAAAAAAAAAGGGGGGGGGAAAGGAAGGGGAGAAAGAAAAGAAACCCCCCCTTCCTCCTAATCTCGCTCCCTCATCATATCTAGCTATGTAAGCTTGCTTATGAGGAGAAAACATGTGTGGGAATCTTGATTTCTTGTTCCCCTTTATCATACGATGGTCCAAATATGTAAGCCTATTTGTGATTTGCATGATTCACTCCTGCCTCTACTCCCCAGCCTTTTAACTGATATCCGGCCTATGCTGATCTAAGTAGGCCTTGGCCTCTATCGGAGTGTTTAGCATAATTGTTTCATTGTTATTTAAAAGCTTAATTTTAGCGGGGTAAATTAGCCTGGCCGAGAGGCCTTGGTTTATTAATGTAGTGCAGTATGGGGCCATTGCCCTCCGTTTGTTAGATGTCTGCAGTGAATAGTCCTGAAATAGTAAAATTCTATTCTGGTCTATTTCTATGTTTTGCATTTTTCTGTAGGCCCTTAATATGTTGGTTTTATCATAGAAGTTTAGATATTTCACCATGATGGGGCGCTTCTGTATGCTACCTGGCTCAAGTTGTCTAAGACTTCCCATCCGATGGGCTCTCTCTACCTGTATTGGCTGTGTTTGTTGGTTAAGTCCCAAGAGTTGTGGTAATTTTATTGCTGCAAAATGAATAAGATCCTGATACATGGGGCTTTCTGGCAAACCAATTATTTTTAAATTATTCCTGCGTGATCTATCCTCAAGGTCTTCCAGTTTTTCACTTAGCTCCTTAATTTGAGTGTTGTGCTGTTGACTGATTTGTTCTAGTTTATATGTGGAATCTTCCACATCTGATATTCTGGTTTCTGCGTCTGCTAATCTTGTAGTGAAATTTTTCATTTCAAAAGACAACGTGGAAATCTCCAGTTTAATAGATTCAAACTGTGGGAGTAGCAATTGGGCTACCTGTTTGGATATTTCCTCGATGTCTGTTTTGTTTATGTTTAAGCTACTTGTGTCTGGTCTTGGTTCAAAATTGGGTTCTAGGCTACTCCTAGGTTTCCGACTGTCTTTTGTCTTGGCTGGCATTGCGTGCACGCTATGTGATAAAAACTTATCCATATATTACTTTATCGACATGTGCCAAAAGTGGTGCGGGAGGGAGGTGAAGAAAAAAAAAAAAAAAAAAAAAGGGGGAGGAAGGGGGGACAAGTGATAGTGAGAAGGGAGTGGGTGAGGGGGGGAGTGCGTGGAGTGAGTGTACTGGGAAGTGTGAGGAAGTGGGGTACTGGTTAAATCTAGTATTGGGGATAACCCCCTGGTGATAGTGATTAATGCAATTGCCAGAAAAGAGAGAAGGACAGAGGGAAAGAGTATGTAATGGGCAGTCTCTGTTGGTGTTCCTAACTAAAAATCCTAGAACTGCCTATACCACCGTTTGGCCCAGAAAGTGTTATCCTAAATTGCTTGTCTGCTAGATTCGCACTCCAAAAAGGAATATCTTCCCATATGTTTCTAAAATGATACTTGTGTCAACAGGTATTATTCAAGGGTCCTGTCAATAGTTTCGCCATTAACAATTAAACTCTAATTGAACATTAATAAGCTGCTTTCCAATAGTGCCAAATATTTATAGTGAAATCTGACCAGTTGTTCCACTAATATAAATAATATTAACAATGCAATTGTTCTCTATTTAATACTCAGATGTACGTTTTTTTTTTTTTACAGGGGCAACGTTCCCTTAATAATTAAGTATAGTTATGCAGGCTCAGATTACAATTACTACTGTAAGCTAAACTCCATATACATTAAATCACGAATAGCCTATGCACTTTAGTCATAAAGTTATCGCCCCACAGCAGTTATATAATGCGATATTTATGATAACAGTTAGTAAGGTTAGTTACTGTTGTTGGGGAGAAATGTGCAATGGATGAAGGGGAGAAAAAAAAGAAAAACAAAGGCAAAAAAAGGTTTTCCTCCTTTCGATTATTACCCATATATAACCATATATCATATACACATCATCTGATGTAGGAGGTACCTAAAACAAATTCTTAAAGGACCTTATCTATATGCCTGAATATTGCAATATTAAATCAAGAAATGGACTACATGACAGTAATATTCATCACATATTAAATACAGATTTCTGACAGATATGTTATATAGGGTGACCTTGCTTAAAGGGGCGTTTTTCTGTGATGGAATAGTCGATATGTAGTCTGTTTAAATGGCTAGTATCGCCCCTAAACAAAAAAATTAACAAACATTATGACTCCAACAGATAAGTGTGGTAACCGGCCGTGATATAGGACTCTCACTAGGGAAAGTCGGCTGCCTTATCCTTTTCAAAGCTTCCGCTGGGAGCCACACAACTTATAATGATCCTAGGTACTTCCCACATGTGTCTGAACTGCGGTTACCCGGGGAGTCCAGCCGGTTCCTATTATGGCGTGATCCACCTACTAATATCAAATATTTCAGGTAGTATGTGTAACACCTTAAATGAGCAGTGGTGCTACAAACATGCAATTACAGTTATTGTGCTCTTGTAACTGCTATAATCCACCTGTACGTTTTATCGATAACCCAGCTATGTGTAAACTGTAGTGATTTGTTTTATGATAGCTGTGGGTTTATGAAACTTGCAAAAAGTTATAATCTGTGCAAAACAACCTCCTCTTCTTATCTTTCTCTTCTTACCTTCGCCCAGACGAGCTCTGGGACTTTTCGTTGTGGGATTCACTCTAGTCAGACCATGTGTAGCTGGTCCGAGCAGGCAGGAGAGTTAGAGTGTCTCCGTCGCTCTCCCCCAACCAGGCGGGGGGGTCTGGAGTTGCACAGCTTGTCGGCGTTGCTTCGGCTCTGACCGTGAGGGTTTTCCAAATGTTTCCCCACCTCGACACTGGGGTTCCGTCTCACTCCGCAGCAGCCGTGCTGAGGTCGGGTCTCGAGCAGCAGGGTTATGATCTCCGCCTCCTCCTGTGCTGATCTACCAGCGTGACCGTAGCCAGGCGGTCAAAAAGGCTTTAAAGGCACTTCACGAGCAGTAACGGCAGCCAAGCTCTACCGTTCAGGCCTCTGGGTTGCGGTGTTCCTCCGCATCCAACGGGCAACAAATGCTCTGCACGTTTGCCAGTGCAGTATCGGCGGGGGTGTCGCACAGCGAGCCTCCTCACTCCTCACAGCTTCTCGCCATGCGCCTCCTACCGGAAGTGCCGTCTGGAATCCAAAGGGTTTGCTTCTTTCTGACTGGCATCTGTTGTTACAATTGTCCAATCTGGCCTGCGAAAGGTCATACCCTTGGACAGGTGTACCCGAGACAACCACCAGAGAAGAGAATCTCTGGTCTCTTGATCCAGATTTAGCAGAGGGGACAAATCTGTGTAATCCCCATTCCACTGACTCAGCATGCATAATTGCAGCGGTCTGAGATGAAGGCACGCAAATGGCACTATGTCCATTGCCGCTACCATTAAGCCGATTACCTCCATACACTGAGCTACCGAAGGGCGCGGAATGGAGTGAAGAACACGGCAAGCATTTAGAAGCTTTGATAACCTGGACTCCGTCAGGTAAATTTTCATTTCTACAGAATCTATAAGAGTCCCTAAGAAGGAGACTCTTGTGAGTGGGAATAGAGAACTCTTTTCCTCGTTCACTTTCCACCCGTGCGACCTCAGAAATGCCAGAACTATCTCTGTATGAGACTTGGCAACTTGAAAGCTTGACGCCTGTATCAGGATGTCATCTAGATACGGAGCCACCGCTATGCCTCGCGGTCTTAGAACCGCCAGAAGTGAGCCCAGAACCTTTGTAAAGATTCTTGGGGCTGTAGCCAACCCGAAGGGAAGAGCTACAAATTGGTAATGCCTGTCTAGAAAGGCAAACCTTAGAAACCGATGATGATCTTTGTGAATCGGTATGTGAAGGTAGACATCCTTTAAGTCCACTGTGGTCATGTACTGACCTTCTTGGATCATGGGTAGGATGGTCCGAATAGTTTCCATTTTGAAAGATGGAACTCTGAGGAATTTGTTTAAGATCTTTAGATCCAAAATTGGTCTGAAGGTTCCCTCTTTTTTGGGAACCACAAACAGATTCGAATAAAAACCCTGTCCTTGTTCCGTCCGCGGAACTGGATGGATCACTCCCATAACTAGGAGGTCTTGCACACAGCGTAGGAATGCCTCTTTCTTTATCTGATTTGCAGATAGCCTTGAAAGATAAAATCTCCCTTGTGGAGGGGAAGCTTTGAAGTCCAGAAGATATCCCTGAGATATGATCTCCAACGCCCAGGGATCCTGAACATCTCTTGCCCACGCCTGGGCGAAGAGAGAAAGTCTGCCCCCTACTAGATCCATCGCCGGATAGGGGGCCGTTCCTTCATGCTGTCTTAGAGGCAGCAGCAGGCTTTCTGGCCTGCTTGCCTTTGTTCCAGGACTGGTTAGGTTTCCAGGCCTGCTTAGATTGAGCAAAAGTTCCCTCTTGTTTTGAAGCGGAGGAAGTTGATGCTGCACCTGCCTTGAAATTTCAAAAGGCACGAAAATTAGACTGTTTGGCCTTTGCTTTGGCCCTGTCCTGAGGAAGGGTGTGACCCTTACCTCCAGTAATGTCAGCAATAATTTCCTTCAACCCAGGCCCGAATAAGGTCTGCCCCTTGAAAGGAATGTTGAGTAATTTAGACTTCGAAGTCACGTCAGCTGACCAGGATTTAAGCCATAGCGCCCTACGCGCTTGGATGGCGAATCCAGAATTCTTAGCCGTTAGTTTAGTAAAATGAACAATGGCATCAGAAACAAATGAGTTAGCTAGCTTAAGTCTTCTAAGCTTGTCAATAATTTCAGTCAATGGAGCTGTATGGATGGCCTCTTCCAGGGCCTCAAACCAGAATGCCGCCGCGGCCGTGACAGGTGCAATGCATGCAAGGGGCTGTAAAATAAAACCTTGTTGAATAAACATTTTCTTAAGGTAACCCTCCAATTTTTTATCCATTGGATCTGAAAAAGCACAACTGTCCTCAACCGGGATAGTAGTACGCTTTGCTAAAGTAGAAACTGCTCCCTCCACCTTAGGGACCGTCTCTATTGGAAACATTTTTCTAAATATAGGAGGTGGGGAAAAAGGCACACCCGGTCTATCCCACTCCTTGCTAATAATTTCTGTAAGCCTTTTAGGTATAGGAAAAACATCAGTACACACCGGTACCGCATAGTATTTATCCAGCCTACACAATTTCTCTGGTACTGCAACTGTGTTACAGTCATTCAGAGCAGCTAATACCTCCCCAAGCAACACACGGAGGTTCTCAAGCTTAAATTTAAAATCAGAAATCTCTGAATCAGGTTTCCCCGAATAAGAGATGTCACCCACAGACTGAAGCTCTCCGTCCTCATGATCTGCATATTGTGACGCAGTATCAGACATGGCCCTTACAGATCTGCGTGCTCTGTATTTCTCCTAACCCCAGAGCAATCGCGCTTTCCTCTTAATTCAGGCAACCTGGATAATACCTCTGACAGGGTATTATTCATGATTGCAGCCATGTCCTGCAAGGTAATCGCTATGGGCGTCCCTGATTTGTAATTGGCGCCATATTAGAGTGCATCCCCTGAGCGGGAGGCGAAGGGTCTGACACGTGGGGAGAGTTAGTCGGCATAACTTCCCCCTCATCAGAATCTTCTGGTGATATTTCTTTTATAGTTAAAGACTGATCTTTACTGTTTAAGGTGAAATCAATACATTTAGTACACATTCTCCTATGGGGCTCCACCATGGCTTTCAAACATAATGAACAAGTAGTTTCCTCTGTGTCAGACATGTTTAAACAGACTAGCAATGAGACTAGCAAGCTTGGAAAACACTTTAAACAAGTTTACAAGCAATATAAAAAACGTTACTGCACCTTTAAGAAACACAAATTTTGTCAAAATTTGAAATAACAGTGAAAAATGGCAGTTAGAAAGTGGAGGTGAGCGCCAGACAGGCTGAGGAGGGGGAAGGAAGCACCAATTGGGCTGGGAGTGCACAGATGAAAAAATAGCGTTTAAAAACGGTGGTTATGATAATGGTTAAAATTATAATTAAAGAATTTATTCCACACAGTTGTTTAAAATACCAGTGAATTTCTCATAAGACATATACAATAATGACAAATCATGGATCCATGTTACAATAACAAAAATAAAGATAAAAATGGAGAAAAAATAATAAAATAAAATTATGCTGATACACTCAATGAACGGATGATAAAGGGGTGACTTAATAAGCCTAGTGTCCTATTGTAGAAGGTGCACCATTGGTGCAGTCCAGATTGTGATATATACTCTTAAGGCTGTATATAGATGGTCTTTATCCAATCATAGAAATTTTTTGTGTGACAAAAGAAAGTGTCTTAATCTGTGTCCAATATCCAAAAAATGTCCAGTGCTTCAAAGAATGTGATTTAATTGTGATCGCTTGGTGTTGAAAAAAATATATATTCAAAAAATAAAAAATATAAAATACAAAATGCAAAAAGTGAAAGGCCTCCAAAAAAATGTTGTAGCAAGTAATATCAAAAGTAATCCAAAGTGTCCAATGTGATGTAGTGATTTCTGTGCAATGAAACAGTGGCTCAGTGTTGATGCAATATATACTGTGAAAAAACCTGTATACCAGTCTCTTCACACTCTCTGCAGGGTGGGTAGGAGCCACTGAAGACAAACACTGTGGCCAAATGTAGTTAACCCTTTACAGACCTCTCTCAATGCAGCCCTGTGCATGGCAGTTACACTAACGAAATTTTTACAGTGTATGTAACAAGTTAGCAGAGCATTGCACCCACTTGCAAATGGATGATTAACCCCTTAATACCCAAAACTGAATAATAAAAGACAAAAACGTTTTTTCAAACAGTCACAACAACTGCCACAGCTCTACTGTGGCTTTTTACCTCCCTCAAAAACGACTATGAAGCCTTTTGAGCCCTCCAGAGATGTCCTGGATCATGCAGGAAGAAGCTGGATGTCTGTAATTTTTGCAGTGCAAAAAAACGCTACAATAGGCCCCTCCCACTCATATTACAACAGTGGAAAGCCTAAGGAAACTGTTTCTAGGCAAAATTCAAGCCAGGCATGTGGAAAAAAACTAGGCCCCAATAAGTTTTATCACCAAATACATATAAAAACGATTAAACATGCCAGCAAACGTTTTATATTACATTTTTATCAGAGTATGTCTCTCTATTAATAAGCCTGATACCAGTCGCTATCACGCATTTAAGGCTTTACTTACATTAGTTCGGTATCAGCAGCATTTTCTAGCAAATTCCATCCCTAGAAAAATATTAACTGCACATACCTTATTGCAGGAAAACCTGCACACCATTCCCTCTCTGAAGTTACCTCACTCCTCAGAATAGAAACATAGAAACATAGATCTTGACGGCAGATAAGAGCCATAGGCCCAGCAAGTCTGCCCGACCTTACCTAACAGTATAAACTTATCTAGTTCGTAGGATAGCCCTATGCTTGTCCCATGCATTTTTAAAGTCCCCCACAGTGTTTGTTGCTACTATCTCTTGAGGAAGTTTATTCCATAAATCAATCACTCTTTCTGTAAAGAAGTGCTTCCTCAAATTACTCCTGAATCTACTACCCTTTAGCTTGAGCTCATGACCCCTTGTTCTTGAATTTTCAATTTTATGTAAAATACCCACAGCCTCAGTTTTACTAAACCCTTTAATGTACTTGAAAGTTGCTATCATATCACCTCTTTCCCTTCTCTCCTCTAAGCTATACATATTTAGGTCATTGAGCCTATCCTGGTAAGTTTTATTTTTTAGACCATGTTCCATTTTGGTAGCCCTCCTTTGCACAGATTCAAGTTTGTTAATATCCTTCTGAAGATATGGCCTCCAGAACTGCACACAATACTCAAGATGAGGCCTAACTAATGATCTGTAAAGTGGCATAAGAACCTTACTATTTCTGCTGCAAATACCTCTACCAATAGATCCAAGCATTCTGCTAGCCTTACTCGCTGCATTACTACATTGTTTACTAAGTTTTAAATCATCTGAAATAATAATTCCCAAGTCCTGTTCCTCGTCTGTAACAGTCAGTAAAGTGTCATTGAGTCTGTAATTAACATTTGGATTTTTCTTCCCTAAATGCATTATTTTACACTTTGCTGTGTTAAACTTTAGATCCCAGTCGTTTGTCCAATCCTCCAATTGTTGTATATCACTTCTCATTTTGTCTACCCCCCCTGGAACATCCACTCTGTTGCAAATTTTTGTATCATCTGCAAAGAGACATACTTTCCCCTGTAGCCCTTTGCTGATATCGCAGATACATATGTTAAACAAAACAGGCCCCAGAACTGACCCCTGAGGAACACCACTAGTAACAGCCCCCTCTGCTGAATGAACTCCATTTACTAAGACACTTTGTTTTCTGTCCTTAAGCCAGCATTCCACCCAGTTCACAATTTTTGAATCTAGACCAAGGGGATATAGTTTGTGAATAAGTTTATTGTGTGGGACGGTGTCAAATGCTTTGCTGAAATCTAGATATGCTACATCAACTGCTCCTCCCTTGTCTAATACTTTTGTTACATAATCAAAGAAGTCAATTAGATTAGTCTGACATGATCTCCCTGAAGTAAAACCATGCTGATTTTGGTCCTCTAAATTGTTTGTCTTTATGTAAGTCATAATTCTTTCTTTTAAGAGGCTTTCCATTAATTTCCCTACTACTGAAGTTAAACTAACTGGCCTGTAGTTGCCAGATTCTTCTCTACTACCCTTTTTATGAAGAGGTATTACATTTGCTATTCTCCAATCATCTGGGACAGCTCCTGTTAATAGTGACTGATTAAACAGATCAGTTAATGGGACAGTTAGCACTGATCGAAGTTCTTTTAAAACCCTTGGATGAATATTATCAGGACCCACTGCCTTTGTAACATTTATTTTTGATAATGCTAACAAAACCTCATCCTCTGTAAAAAGATTACTGTTAAGCTTGTTTCTATTTTGCGTAGCATCCCTTAATGTAGACATTGTATCTTCACAATCTTTAGTGAAAACAGAACAGAAGTAATCATTGAGACAGTCTGTAATCTGCTTATCTCCTTCTATTATTCTACCATCAACTGATTTCAATTTTACTATTCCTACCTTATTTTTTCTTCTTTCACTGATATATCTAAAGAATGTTTTGTCCCCATGTTTTACTGACTGTGCTATCTTCTCTTCTGCATGAGCTTTAACCTTCCTAATTAACTGCTTAGTCTTTTTTTGTTGGAGTCTCCATATTTTCCTATCATCATCTGCTTGTGTGTGTCTGTAATTTTTATAAGCTTTCTTTTTTGTCTTTACAGCATGTGCTACTTCTTTGGAAAACCAAATTGGTTTCCGCTTTCTTTTACTTTTACAGACATGTCTAATACAGTGTGCGGTTGCATCTAAAATGGCACGTTTCACAAATTCCCATTGTTCTTGAACCCTTGTAATAAGAGTTTTCCCCTTTAAATAGTTTTTTAGGTATTCTCCCATTAATGAAAAATCTGCCGTCCTAAAGTCTAAAACTTTTGTTTTAGTCTGGGTGGACAGTTCCTGAACATGAATACTAAACCAAACAGATTGATGATCACTGGATCCTAAGTTCTCACCTACAGACACATCTGAAACTGTATCACTGTTTGTAAGTATTAGATCTAATATAGCTTCCTTACGAGTTGGTTCCTTGACTAATTGTTCAAGTGATTCCCCTAGCAGAGATTCAAGAATATACCTGCTTCTAGCCGATCTAGCAGAAGGAATCTTCCAGTCTATATCTGGCAAATTAAAGTCCCCCAGTACTATAACCTTACCCTTCATGGTCATTTTGGTTATTTCATCTAATAACAGATTGTCCAGTTTTTCATCCTGCAATGGAGGCCTATATACAACCCCTATTCTAAAAACATTTTTATCTCCAATTTCCAAAGTCACCCAAATACTTTCCACCTCATCATTTGTTCCTACAATTTCAGTGAGAATATGTGAGAACAGCCATGGATCTTAGTTACTTCTGCTAAGATCATAGAAAACGCAGGCAGATTCTTCTTCTAAATACTGCCTGAGATAAACAGTACACTCCGGTACCATTTAAAAATAACAAACTTTTGATTGAAGAATAAACTAAGTATAAAACACCACACTCCTCTTACGACCTCCATCTTGGTTGAGGCTTGCAAGAGAATGACTGGATATGACAGTTAGGGGAGGAGCTATATAGCAGCTCTGCTGTGGGTGATCCTCTTGCAACTTCATGTTGGGAAGGAGAATATCCCACAAGTAATGGATGATCCGTGGACTGGATACACTTAACAAGAGAAATACAAATACCCATCCACCTTATAACCCATCAACTGAAAAGAAGAAGGGTGTAAGGGCAGAAGTCTAAAGGGAGATTCAATATCCACAACAAATGGTGGGGAAAATGAACGTGTAGGGTGTGTGCACCTTATATAATCACATATAGTAAGGTCATCAAGGGTACACAGTGACAAATCAACAGTCCAGTAAAGCTTGCTGTGGGATAAATCCCCTGTCCCCTAAAGATTACAGGTAGCTGGCAACACACATAGAAAAAAGTTACTGTGTAACTCACCCCTTGTCAATTGTGTGTTCAGGTATCCAATCGCTCTGCTTCTGCAATCCTTTTAAGCTATTCCAAGTGCAGCATGAACTGCTTGCTGTGTCCTTGCAGCTGCACTGGTGCCTATGGTGAACGCTATACAGATTCAACATGTTTCAGGGTCCTTCCTGTCCCAGCTCTTTGGATCTGTCCTCCGTGACTATAAGCCACTCTTCCGCCCGGATTGCTATTGCGTGCTTATGGTGAACGCTATACAGATTCAACGTGTTTCAGGGTCCTTTCTGTCCCAGCTCTTTGGATCTGTCCTCCGTGGCTATAAGTCACTCCTCCGCAGAACACCTTACACCACAGCCAATCCTCATCCAATAGACAAAAGTAGAGTTGCAAGGAGCACCGTGGTGAAGGTAAAAATTTTAAACTTTATTCAGAATTATTACGCCGGGTTTCCATACCCCGAGGGTAAAAACAGGTACAAACTTACAGACAAATAAATGGCTGACCGGTTTCGGTTGCTGCCTTATTCCTAGTCTATTTAAAAAAATTGCAATACCTTGCATTTTTAAAAGACAATGTCTGCCCATTGGATAATGAGATTCACACACCTCACTTTCATTATCCAATCATGCCCTTAGTATAACGTAACTGTTATAATACAGACAGCTCTATTAATACGGACAGCTGTATTAAACTATATTTAGCTAATATGTCAATCTCTTATTACTGATTTCATTTAGAAATAAACTTTAAAGATTTCAAAGATTATAAAGATTATAAAAGAGGACAGATTTAGCATAATACTTAAGTAATAAGATACCTTCGCTAGCCTATCAAACCTTGCTGGGGTTTGCCTATATATAATTAAGCAATGACACGGGGGAAAATATAAATATCTATGATGCCAGTGTGCGGGTAACTTCATAAAATATTACATTAGCAAATTTCTTACATCTATGTACTTGCATGCACAACTTCATCCCTTTCTTAAATGTCAAAGGGGTATTTTGTAACCTATGAAATACCATTCAATTGGTTTATAGGAATTATCCCTATTTTGAATTTTAATATCTACATCCATACCCCCTAGTATTCCAATTGGCTGCAACTGGTGTACGTCTTATTTGACTGCCCTGTTGAAGGAATGCTCTATTTTGACAAACACAAGATAACATCCCCTGCATTTTGCTCAGAGTGTAATGAACAGTGTGATATAGCCAACTGGCTACGTGTCAGGGGTGCCATCCTAATAAACATAAGGTGCCAATGTGGATGTATTTGTACAGATTAAAGATGTTTTGGTATATTGCAACATAATATCAAGCAATGAAGAGAACTACCAGTCAAATTCAGAGTTGAGACCTTCTGGAACTCTGGTTGTCAACCTAAAGATCCAGAAGGCATCTCTTTAACCTAGCTTACGTGTCCTGTCCTCTCCCCTTTTCTGTGGGGGTACATTTTCTTTGATGGTCCATGTAAAGAACCTCATGTCTTTTTAAAGGACTACATAAAAATGGTTAATAAATACGGGGAGTAGTCAAAACTCCTGCTCTGATGTCTGATAGGTGTTCTTTTATTCTCACCCTAGCCTCCCTAGTCGTAAGCCCCACATACTATTGGACACATTGGGTACAAGAAATGAGATACACCACATAGGATGAGCGGCAATTTAGGCACAGACGTTTTTTGAAAGTTTTCTCCTGTGACTGAAGAGGTAAAAACTTCCCCTGTCGTCACCCTCTCACATGCTTTGCATGCTTGATAATGGCACCTATATGTCCCATTAAATCTCAGCCAGGAGGTGTTTGTGGCCTGTTCACTACGTAGTCTTGTGGGGGCTACTCTGTTACCTATTGTCCTATTTCTCTTATAGGCAAATCAGACCACCCTTGTCACCGTCTCCCGTAGACCGTCATCTGCTGATAATAAGCTGAAACGATTCCTTATGATCTGACAAATTTGCTTGTATTGCTGAGAATATTCTGTTGTAAATGTAACCTTACTGCCTACATTTTGTTTAGTTTCTTTTTGTCTGTACTTAGGAGGCTCTCTCTAGTCACTCTGGCTACTAATTCTCTAGCCTTAGAAATGATTGAGGTTTTGTAACCTCTTTCACGCAGCCTACTAGACACATCAGAAATTCAGGAGTCCTCTATCAACTTTCTGGACATTACATTGAAGGGTATTTCAGGCCAAAAGATATCCTCTGAAACATATCGAAAACTCATCTCAGGGAATTCTCTCCTGCATACCTCAAGTTGCCACCCAATGAGAGTCTTCAAGGGTGTAGCAAGAGGTCAGTTCATCCGCCTCAAAAGAAATTGTACCAGCCAAAAAATGTATGAGAAACAAGTGGATGATCTGTCTAGTAGGCTGCGTGAAAGAGGTTACAAAACCTCAATAATTTCTAAGGCTAGAGAATCAGTAGCCAGAGTGACTAGAGAGAGCCTCCTAAGTACAGACAAAAAGAAACTAGAAAAAAATGTAGGCAATAAGGTTACATTTACAACAGAATATTCTCAGCAATACATGCAAATTTATCAGATCATAAGGAATAATTTCAGCTTATTATCAGCAGACGACGGTCTACGGGAGACAGTGACAAGGGGGGGCAGATTTGCATATAAGAGAAATAGGACAATAGGAAACAGAGTAGCCCCCACAAGACTATGTAGTGAACAGGCCACAAACTCCTCCTGGCTGAGATTTAATGGGACATATAGGTGCCATTATCAAGCATGCAAAGCATGTGAGAGGGTGACTACAGGGGAAGTGTTTACCTCTACAGTCACAGGAGAAAACTTTCAAAAACATCTGTGCCTAAATTGCCACTCATCCTATGTGGTGTATCTCATTTCTTGTACCCAATGTGCCCAACAGTATGTGGGGCTTACGACTAGGGAGGCTA
Organism: Bombina bombina; assembly: GCF_027579735.1. Taxonomy (NCBI): domain Eukaryota; kingdom Metazoa; phylum Chordata; class Amphibia; order Anura; family Bombinatoridae; genus Bombina; species Bombina bombina. The sequence goes on from NC_069506.1 coordinate 220,174,517, forward strand.
GGGTGAGAATTAAAAAACACCAGACATCAGACATCAGAGCAGGAGTTTTGACTACTCCCCTTATTAACCATTTTTCTGTAGTGCATCAAAAAAACATGAGATTCTTTACGTGGACCATCATAGAAAAAGTACCCCCACAGAAAAGGGGAGAGGGCAGGACATGTAAGTTAGGTGAAAGAGATGCCTTCTGGATCTTTAGGTTGAAAACCAGAGTTCCAGAAGGTCTCAACTCTGAATGTGACCTTATAAATTTCTGGTAGTTCTCTTCATTGCTTGATATTATGTTGCAATATACCAAAACATCTTTAATCGGTACAAATACATCCACATTGGCACCTTATGTTTATAAGGATGGCACCCCTGACACGTATCCAGTGGCTATATCACACTGTTCATTGCACTCTGAGCAAAATGCAGGGAATGTTATCTTGTGTTTGTCAAAATAGAGCATTCCTTCAACAGGGCAGTCAAATAAGACGTACACCAGTTGCAGCCAATTGGAATACTAGGGGGTATGGATGTAGATATTAAAATTCAAAATAGGGATAATTCCTATACACCAATTGAATGGTATTACATAGATTACAAAATACCACTTTGACATTTAAGAAAGGGATAAAGTTGTGCATGCAAGTACATAGATGTAAGGAATTTGCTAATGTAATATTTTATGAAGTAACCCGCACACTGGCATCATACGTAGTTATATTTCCCCCCTGTGTCATTGCTTAATTAGATATAGGCAAAACCCAGCAAGGTTTGATAGGGGAGCAAATGTATCTTATTACTTAAGTATTTTGCTAAATCTGTCCTCTTTTATAATCTTTGAAATCTTTAAAGTTTATTTCTAAATGAAATCAGTAATGAGCAGATTGACATATTAGCTAAATATTGTTTAAAACAGCTGTCCGTAACTTAGGACAGATACGTTATACTAAGGGCCTGATTGGATTATGAAAGGGAGGCGTGTGAATCCCATTATCCAATGGGCAGAAAAACATTCGCCTAGATTTAGAGTTTGGCGTTAGCCGTCAAAAGCAGCATTAAGGGGTCCTAACGCTGCTTTTTAGCGCCCGCTGGTATTTAGAGTCAGCCAGGAAAGGGTCTACCGCTCACTTCCCTACCGCGATTCCAGGCTACCGCAGATCCCCTTACGCCAATTGCGTACCCTATCTTTTCAATGGGATCTGCCTAACGCTGGTATTTGGAGTCTTGGGAGAAGTGAGCCGTAGAGCCTCTACAGACAAGACTCCTAACGCCAAAAAAAGTCAGTAGTTAAGAGCTTTATGGGCTAACGCCGGAATATAATGCTCTTAACTACTGTGCTCTAAAGTACACTAACACCCATAAACTACCTATGTACCCCTAAACCGAGGCCCCCCCCCCACATCGCCGCAACTCTAATAACATTTTTTAACCCCTAATCTGCCGACCATTCGCCGCCGCCACCTACATTATCCCTATGAACCCCTAATCTGCTGCCCCTAACATTGCCAACCCCTAAATTATATTTATTAACCCCTAATCTTCCCCCTCCAACGTCGCCGCTACCTAACTACACTTATTAACCCCTAATCTGCCGACCGGACCTCGCCGCCACTATAATAAATGTATTAACCCCTAAACTGCTGCACTCCCGCCTCGCAAACACTATAATAAATAGTATTAACCCCTAATCTGCCATCCCTAACATCGCCGCCACCTACCTACAATTATTAACCCCTAATCGCCGCTACTATAATAAAGTTATTAACCCCTAAACCTAACTCTAACCCTAACCCTAACACCCCCTAACATAAATATAATTTATATTAAACAAAATAATATTCCTAAAATTAACTAAATTATTCCTATTTAAAACTAAATACTTACCTATCAAATAAACCCTAATATAGCTACAATATAAATAATAATTACATTGTAGCTATTTTAGGATTTATATTTATTTTACAGGCAACATTGTATTTATTTTAACTAGTTACAATAGCTATTAAATAGTTAAGAACTATTTAATAGCTACCTAGTTAAAATAAGTACAAAATTACATGTTAAATAAATCCTAACCTAAGTTACAAGTAAACCTAACACTACACTATCATTAAATTAATTAAATAAATTACCTACAATTACCTAAAATAAAATACAATAAAATAAACTATTCTATAATACAAAAAAACAAAACACTAAATTACAAAAAATAAAAAAGAATTACAAGCAGTTTAAACTAATTACACCTAATCTAAGCCCCCTAATAAAATAAACCCCCCCCCCCAAAAAAAAATCCCTACCCTATTCTAAACTACCAAAGTAATCAGCTCTTTTACCAGCCCTTAAAAGGGCTTTTTGCGGGGCCTTGCCCCAAAGTAATCAGCTCTTTTGCATGAAAATAAAAATACAACCCCCCCCCAAAATTACAACCCACCACCCACATACCTTTGATAATAACAATTTAAATAGTTTTATTTAACTAAAGAGCAATAACAATTACCTTAATAATACCAATTTAAATAGTTTTATATAACTAAAACAATAACATTATATTTCAGTTTTAATGCTTTCCCTTCTCTCCTCACACTTACGTTCTTGTGCAGATCTATTCCACTCCAAAACAACCTTCTATTTGTTGAGCTGCTTAAAAATTAAAATAGGTTGAATCAGTGTATATAGATTTGCAGGGGAGCAATAGAATTAAAGGGACAGTAAAGTCAAAATGACTCAAAAAGAAAATGCAATTTTGTAAAAATTTTCCAATTTACTTCTCTTATCTAATTTGCTTTGTTCTCTTGGAATGCATTGTTGAAAAGCATATATAGGTAGGCTCAGAAGCAATTCACTACAGTGAGCTAGCTGTTTGTCACTGTCTCACCCATTGTGTTCAGCTGGGCCCCAGTAAAGCATTGCTCTCCTACAACAATGGATACCAAGAGAATTAAGCACATTTTATAACAGAAGTAAATCTGAAATTTGTATGCTCTATCTGAAAACCAGACATTTTCTTTCATGATTATGTCTCTTTATGGTCTATTTCTTAACGCTATTTGTGCACATGTATATTGATTAATTATTATTTATATTTAAAAATTTTAGTTACTAGAATAACATTTTTGGGGTTTACTGTCCCTTTAACACTTTACTACAATAGTGCTATTTTTTCCAGCACTACTATGTGTTGCTCTCGAGCGCAACACATAACTCACCACTTGTAATATGATTGCTAATAATGCACCCTGCACTATGCATTTTAAGTATAGGGTGCTATTCTATGACTAAGCGTTCTCTGAAGTGCGAAACACGTATGATTTATGGATTGTACTCCTGAAATATTTTGCTTTTAAGATAATGGCCCCTATTTAACAAAGTCTGGCAGACCTGATCTGACAGTGCGGATCAGGTCCGCCATACCTCGCTGAATACGGAGAGCAATACGCTCTCCGTATTCAGCATTGCACCAGCAGCTCACAAGAGCTGTTGGTGCAACGCCGCCCCCTGCAGACTTGCAGCCAATCGTCCGCCAGCAGGGGGGTGTCAATCAACCCGATCATACTTGATCGGGTTGAATTGCGGCGATTTCTGTCCGCCTGCTCAGAGCAGGTGGACAGGTTATGGAGCAGCGGTCTTTAGACCGCTTTTTCTGGCGAGTCTGAAGACTCGCCAGAAACACGGGCCCACAAGCTCCCTACGGAGCTTGTTAAATGGGCCCCAATGAATTAAAGTTGGGGATTTTAAGAACTTTGGCAGTGAGGCAAACTTTGTGTGTTTAGTGTGGAACATAGGACAATCTAAAAAAGTATTTCGCACAGCATTGTTTGCACAGATAAACAGATTAATAGAAATAAATAGAAAACTAGTTTAAACATGGCAGAGACTTTATAGAATCTAAAGAACTTTATATAAACTAAACCTTTACATTTATTTTAAAAAACTAATATAATTATTAAAAAATACATCTACATATTATCCTTAGGCTAATCTTTTCTTTGAATACATAATTATATCTAGCATGTATTTATTTGTTTGACAACCTTTTAATAAGTGAAACGTAAGCAATTAACCTGTGGTTTTCCAAAATTATAGCGATAAGTGTTTAGGACACTTTATGGCATTTGAACAGAGGCATGATATTTACTGTATACTGGCCATGTGTGTTTGATGGGTTCTCTATGTTTTTAAACAATAATTGACAGAGCAAGAAGTGTTTCTATGATTTATGTGATTTTGATGTTGAATCCAAAAGACCTGTGTGGAAAGTTAAGATCTCACAGAAGAGTGGCCCCAACAATACAGGGAGTGCAGAATTATTAGGCAAGTTGTATTTTTGAGGATTAATTTTATTATTGAACAACAACCATGTTCTCAATGAACCCAAAAAACTCATTAATATCAAAGCTGAATAGTTTTGGAAGTTGTTTTTAGTTTGTTTTTAGTTATAGCTATTTTAGGGGGATATCTGTGTGTGCAGGTGACTATTACTGTGCATAATTATTAGGCAACTTAACAAAAAACAAATATATAGCCATTTCAATTATTTATTTTTACCAGTGAAACCAATATAACATCTCAACATTCACAAATATACATTTCTGACATTCAAAAACAAAACAAAAACAAATCAGTGACCAATATAGCCACCTTTCTTTGCAAGGACACTCAAAAGCCTGCCATCCATGGATTCTGTCAGTGTTTTGATCTGTTCACCATCAACATTTGCGTGCAGCAGCAACCACAGCCTCCCAGACACTGTTCAGAGAGGTGTACTGTTTTCCCTCCTTGTAAATCTCACATTTGATGATGGACCACAGGTTCTCAATGGGGTTCAGATCAGGTGAACAAGGAGGCCATGTCATTAGATTTTCTTATTTTATACCCTTTCTTGCCAGCCACGCTGTGGAGTACTTGGACGCGTGTGATGGAGCATTGTCCTGCATGAAAATCATGTTTTTCTTGAAGGATGCAGACTTCTTCCTGTACCACTGCTTGAAGAAGGTGTCTTCCAGAAACTGGCAGTAGGACTGGGAGTTGAGCTTGACTCCATCCTCAACCCGAAAAGGCCCCACAAGCTCATCTTTGATGATACCAGCCCAAACCAGTACTCCACCTCCACCTTGCTGGCGTCTGAGTCGGACTGGAGCTCTCTGCCCTTTACCAATCCAGCCACGGGCCCATCCATCTGGCCCATCAAGACTCACTCTCATTTCATCAGTCCATAAAACCTTAGAAAAATCAGTCTTGAGATATTTCTTGGCCCAGTCTTGACGTTTCAGCTTGTGTGTCTTGTTCAGTGGTGGTAGTCTTTCAGCCTTTCTTACCTTGGTCATGTCTCTGAGTATTGCACACCTTGTGCTTTTGGGCACTCCAGTGATGTTGCAGCTCTGAAATATGGCCAAACTGGTGGCAAGTGGCATCTTGGCAGCTGCACGCTTGACTTTTCTCAGTTCATGGGCAGTTATTTTGCGCCTTGGTTTTTCCACACGCTTCTTGCGACCCTGTTGACTATTTTGAATGAAACGCTTGATTGTTCGATGATCACGCTTCAGAAGCTTTGCAATGTTAAGAGTGCTGCATCCCTCTGCAAGATATCTCACTATTTTTGACTTTTCTGAGCCTGTCAAGTCCTTCTTTTGACCCATTTTGCCAAAGGAAAGGAAGTTGCCTAATAATTATGCACACCTGATATAGGGTGTTGATGTCATTAGACCACACCCCTTCTCATTACAGAGATGCACATCACCTAATATGCTTAATTGGTAGTAGGCTTTCGAGCCTATACAGCTTGGAGTAAGACAACATGCATAAAGAGGATGATGTGGTCAAAATACTCATTTGCCTAATAATTCTGCACTCCCTGTAGTGTAATTTAAAAAATATACTCCAAGATTTACTCCACTAAAACAATGGACACGATCAATTTCGCCAAAAGTTTACATTCTCAGAGTGGGGTTTTCCTGTGCAGGATAACAGTATTAACCCCCCCCCCACACAAAATACAACACTCTCTTTAACATGTGGACATTATATATATATATATATATATATATATATATATTTATTATTATTTTTTAAATAGAATAGCATGCATTTAACAACATTTAGATTTTTAAAAGTGATTCCAGATCAGGACACAAGATATATCAGAGAGAAATTTACATACTTTAAAAACACAGGCTAAGATTACGGGTTTTGCATTAGAGGCTATGCGTTGTTAACGAGCAGTTTTGTCTCACCGCTCACTTTCCTACAGCGCTGGTATTACAGGTTTTTGCAAACCTGGCGTTAAAAGGCAAGTAGTGAGCGTTGAGCAAAATTTTGCTCATTAACGCACTCCAATACCAGCGCTGCTTAAGTCAGCGGTGAGCTGGTCGTAAGTGCTCGTGCACGATTTCCCCATAGGAATCAACGGGGAGAGCCGGCTGAGAAAAAGTTTAACACCTGCAAAAAAGCAGCGTAAAACTCACTAACGCAGCCCCATTGATTCCTATGGGGAAATAAAAGTTATGTTTACACCTAACACCCTAACATGAACACCGAGTCTGAACACCCCTAATCTTGCAATTATTAACCCCTAATCTGCTGCCACCGACATCGCTGCCACCTACATTATAATTATTAACTCCTAATCTGCTGCTCCGAACACCGCTGCCACCTACATTATATGTATTAACCCCTAATCTGCTGCCCCCAACATCGCCTACACCTACATACTATTTATTAACCCCTAATCTGCCGCCCCCAATGTCGCCGCAACCTACCTACATTTATTAACCCCTAATCTACCGCCCCCAACGTCGCCGCCACTTTATTAAAGTTATTAACCCCTAAACCTAAGTCTAACCCTAACCCTAACACCCCCTAACTTAAATATAATTACAATAAATCTAAATAAATATTACTATCATTAACTAAATTATTCCTATTTAAAACTAAATACTTACCTGTAAAATAAACCCTAAGATAGCTACAATATAACTAATAGTTACATTGTAGCTATCTTAGGGTTTATTTTTATTTTACAGGCAAGTTTGTATTTATTTTAACTAGGTCGAATAGTTATTAAATAGTTATTAACTATTTAATAACTACCTAGCTAAAATAAATACAAATTGACCTGTAAAATAAAACCTAACCTAAGTTACACTAACACCCAACACTACACTATAATTAAATAAATTAACTAAATTAAATACAATTACCTAAATTAAATTAAATTAGCTAAAGTAAAAACAAAACAAAACACTAAATTACAGAAAATAATAAACAAATTACAGATATTTAAACTAATTAACCTAATCTAATAGCCCTATTAAAATAAAAAAGCCCCCCCAAAATAAAAAACTCCTAGCCTAAACTAAACTACCAATAGTTCCCTGATTGGAACAGCCAATAGAATGCAAGCTCAATCCTATTGGCTGATTGGATCAGCCAACAGGATTGAACTTCAATCCTATTGGCTGATTGCATCAGCCAATAGGATTTTTTTCTACCTTAATTCCGATTGGCTGATAGAATTCTATCAGCCAATAGGAATCTAAGGGACGCCATCTTGGATGACGTCACTGAAAGGTACCTTCATTCATCTTTAGTCATCGGATGAAGAGGATGCTCCATGTCGGATGTCTTGAAGATGGACCCGCTCCGCGCCGGATGGATGAAGATAGAAGATGCCGTCTGGATGAAGGCTTCTGCCCGTCTGGAGGACCACTTCGCCCGGCTTGGATGAAGACTTCTCCCGGCTTTGTTGAGGACTTCGGCCCGGCTTGGATGAAGACTTCTCCCGGTAAGTCGATCTTCAGGGGGTTAGTGTTAGGTTTTTTAAGGGTGTATTGGGTGGGTTTTATTTTTAGGTTAAGGACTTTGGGCTGCAATAGAGCTAACTGCCCTTTTAAGGGCAATGCCCATCCAAATGCCCTTTTCAGGGCAATGGGGAGCTTAGGATTTTTTAAATAGTATTTTATTTGGGGGGTTGGTTGTGTGGGTGGTGGGTTTTACTGTTGGGGGGGTTGTTTGTATTTCTTTTTACAGGTAAAAGAGCTGATTACTTTGGGGCAATGCCCCGCAAAAGGCCCTTTTAAGGGCTATTGGTAGTTTAGTTTAGGCTAGGGGTTTTTTTTATTTTTGGGGGGGCTTTTTTATTTTAATAGGGCTATTAGATTAGGTGTGATTAGTTTAAATATCTGTAATTTGTTTATTATTTTCTGTAATTTAGTGTTTTTTTTTTACTTTAGCTAATTTAATTTAATTTAGGTAATTGTATTTAATTTAGTTAATTTATTTAATTATAGTGTAGTGTTAGGTGTTAGTGTAACTTAGGTTAGGTTTTATTTTACAGGTAATTTTGTATTTATTTTAGCTAGGTAGTTATTAAATAGTTAATAACTATTTAAGATCTATTCTACCTAGTTAAAATAAATACAAACTTGCCTGTAAAATAAAAATAAACCCAGACGGCTAGATTTTGAGTTTGGCGTTAGCCGTGAAAACCAGCGCTAGAGGCTCCTAACGCTGGTTTTAGGCTACCGCCGGTATTTGGAGTCACTCAAAATAGGGTCTAACGCTCACTTTTCAGCCGCGACTTTTCCATACCACAGATCCCCTTACGTCAATTGCGTATCCTATCTTTTCAATGGGATTTTTCTAACTCCGGTATTTAGAGTCGTTTCTGAAGTGAGCGCGTCACCTTTGAAAAAGCCGAAACGCTATCGGCGAAACATGTTAGGGAAGGGTAGTTGTTAATACCCTGTTGTCTCTTTTAATGGCATAGCTAACACAAAATTTACCTAGTTAGTGGCAACTTGAACTTGACTTTAAATCTTTAACAATATTGATATATCTGTTCAGTAGTAAAATCAAAGAGCGTGCTATATTTGAATCGCACATTAGCTACAACCGTTAACCGCTGCACCAGACCGCCATCATATATACTAAAACAATTATACTCTTAGAATTCAAAACTATAGCGGTAAACCGAGGCGCAAGTGTTAACGGCACAGTACCTGATTGTCAACACAAAAATTATATTTTTCTAAAAAATCTGTTGGTAACCTTAGAAGATCATAGAAGGCAGACGTTAATAATAACAGTGTCAAAGCTCTGTTGGAACAACATAAGTCTTTTAAAGATATATCTGAAATACTATACAAACTGAGCAACCAGTATACCATTATGATTGCTTAAGTAACTAAAAACGAAAGACCTCTTTTTCCTAAAAAAACTCGTGTATACAACAGCAACTAATAAGTATTATACTAGCATCAAACTAAAGATATGTGTTGTTACTGACTGCATACAAGATATGCTCACAATATAGTTATATCTAAATTTAGAAGTCACGCTGCATATACAGTACATGCAGCACAAGAAAGCAGTCAAATACTGAGTTTAAAATAAAATAAAAAAACATTATACTGCCTTAATACAGATTGTTTGAAATATCACATCCTTAGTTTTTTATTACATATAGATGACAATCCTATTTTATAGTAGCGCATCAACTATAGACAAGTATAAGCTCTAAGTACTCAAGTAAATCTCCTAAGTGGTAAAATACTAACACCACTCACAACTGAATAACACAAACTAGAAATCTACAAATACAAGTTGTGCCACAAGTACACCAAGTACTTTTACATACCATATACCAAAAATAAAAAATTAAAAATAACTAAAAACTATGTTGCACTAATTATCCAAGTACAGAATATAGATCCAAATTAAGAACAAAAGGTTCTTAATTGTCCAAGTTCTAAATACTTATCAAAACTGAAAAAATATCTAAAGTGATTCTGCCATCCCATTGAAGGATAGAATGGAACAGTGAATAACAAATTCATATTAATAACAAATGTAATAATATAATTGTCAATAATAGAAACACCAATAGTGAATAAAATTTGTACTTAGAATCCATCACTATTAGAGATCTAGCAACTAAATGAATGGTATGAATTATCTCTATACAGAGACTACTCTATCTTAATAGTGTAAAACAATAAACACATATTTAGATATTTATTAACTATGCATTATACAGACAAAAATTATATAGTTATCTTTCTCACAAGGTCACCTACTGTGATACACTATCAATGGTATGTGGGGATTTTGAATATCTAAGTTGTATATAATATTAAAGGATACTTACCTACTTGTTGTTTGACAAATAGATAGTACTAACTAGAGAGATACTTTTACTCCAGAAGAATATTTCAAGTTCAAGGGAATTTACTTAACCAATATCTTAAGCCACTTTCATTATAAGCAAAGTTGCTATGTGTTTTTAAAGTACACACATTTACACAGTACACATTTTTTAATGAATGTTAAATTAATAAAAGTTATGTTTTAATTTTTTTTCTCAACCCGTGACCTGCAGTGGTTGTTTAAGGGTCTCATGAGTCTATAATGATATTTATAAGGAACAGAAGTGCTACCCAAGTGCATTCTTTTAGTCTCTATCCTCTGTGGTAGAGACTATATTCGTGACTAGTATTGTTTCATGCACAAGCACTCAAGCTCACTGGGTATATAGACATACACCCGTAAAACAAATAACAGGAATTTAACAAATACACACAGGTATATGAAATTCAGGTACACAAATTGTACTCCATTAGTAATTAACCTGAATATACTGTGTATAGATTCAATCATAAAAAATAGAGCGTTCCTTCTCCATTAGTGTAGTGCTTTTGCTATTTTGTACTAAATCAATTAAACCTACCACTGCCATGTTGACCTAAACTGCCCATAAGGGCGCCGTCAGACTCAAAGCTGCCATCCTCACAAAACAAAGAGGAGGGCATGTGGGTAAAAAATGATCTTCATCCACCAAGATGGAAAAGAGGCCTTGCACTTCCTGACAGAACCTTATAAAGGTAAGCTAACCGTCTCCCTAACAACTGCAACACTGTTGCAACTAACAACTACACCTACCATCCCACAGGGCCTTAAAGGACCAGTAAACGCAGTAGATTTGCATAATCAAAACATGCAAGATAACAGGACAATGCAATAGCACTTAGTCTGAACTTCAAATGAGTAGTAGATTTTTTCTGACAAGTTTAAACGTTGTCTATTTCCACTCCCCCTGTACCATGTGACAGCCATCAGCCAATAACAAATGCATATGCGTACCATGTGACAGCCATAAGCCAATCACAAATGCATACTCAGTAGGAGCTGGTGACTCAAAAAATTTAAATATAAAAAGACTGTGCACATTTTGTTAATGTAAGTAAATTGAAAAGTTTTTTAAAAGTGCATGCTCTATCTGAATAATGAAAGTTTAATTTTGACTTGGGTGTCCCTTTAACCCTTATACCTGGTCCAAGCCCATACTGTGATCTACACTATTATAAGGGATTAAAGACCCTAGTTGGGAGTTCCCGGTGTAATAACTATAATTAACTCTAAATAATAAACAAGACCAATTATGGAGGAAATACCATGACAGATCTTGTTTATCCAACATGACAAACATAACAACATAACTATGGATGGCAGCAAAATGAGTCACTAAAATTCCTCAAGTTAAAGAAGAGGTCAAGGCCCACCCACGGCAAGAAACAGAGTTTGCTAGGAGTTCCTGTAGCTCCCCTGCTGAGAGGGATACCCTAAGAACCCACTTAGGATTATAAGCCCCTCTTTGCAGCCCAGCCATCACTCCAGCCCATTTAATTAGCTATAGATGGTAAACAAAGGGCCAAGACCTCTCACCACATGAGACATTTATGACTCTTGCCACCAACCAAGTACAAAAAGTGGCACACACGTTAAAAAAAGAAAAAAGATATCCAGGCCCACATCATTCAAATGGCCTAAATAATAATAATCTTTCTTGTCGGATGTATCCCATATATCTCCATCAGGTTGAACCACCCAATGACTACACCAGGGCACAATGCTCTCAACCAAAGTAGATGTAGGAATCTGCCCTACATCATTACCTCCCAGGTGTAAGACTACTATATCAGGCCAACAACACCTCCTCAGAGCATCCTGTAAAGAAGGAAGGTTCCTCCACAATAATCCCATGCACAATAGCCACCTAAGTGATACCCTAGCGGCAGGGAATCCCAAGTTCTTCCCCATCAGAGTATTAAGGGCACGGATGGAAGCCCAATGTATGAACGAATGGTCCACCAACCAAACACGCACAACTCAAGAGGAACCTGCAAAGAAACACAGCAGTAAAAACAGAACAAGAAAAAAAAACACCCTATTTAACACCCCAACATTCAACTGTGAAAAGCAGCAGCAAGATTTAATGTAAAGCTTAAATCTATTAGACATCCATCTTTCCAATCTGCAAATATCTGAACATTTAAAGGGCAAAGCCAATTCACCAACCCTTAATGCCCAGAAGAATGCAAGAACAAATGCGGCCCCAAACAATCTCACTTTGAACAGAGAAAAAGAAACATGATACAGCACACCCATCAGCCTATACAACCTGTCAAAAGTGATTGGTTCACAAGTATTAACTCTGCAAACCTCAGTGTGACTCCAGCCCCTCAAAATGATGGACCAGAAAAGCACCAGTAGGGTTAGGGAAATTAAACAACCTATTAAAGAAACACAATGCCCCCAGCCGACTCTGCACTGCCCCTTACCTCATACCCTCTGCACGCAGACAAGTCAACCGCTCAAGCAACATTACCTGAGATCCAGAAGAGGCCTCCCCCCCTTGATAAACACAAAAAGATGCCACTCACTCCAATGCTTCTGATAAGTGCACCAAGTATCAGATGCTAAGGACACCCTTAAAAAGTTTCAAAGGGGGATCCCAAGTCCGGCAACCTGGCTAATTTATCCGCAGGTAAGTGACAGAGCTGGTCCATGGTGTCTATCTCAATACCCAAGAATGTTAAAGATGTGCAAGGACCCTGGGTCTTGTCTTCCACCAGCGGGACACAAAACTTCTCCATGAGGATCCGCATCACCTTCATCAGCCAGAAACATTTGCCCAAGACCTGTGGTCCCACAAACAAGAAATCATCCAAATAGTGAGCAATAAACCTGCCAAGGAAGCCACAGCCCAGTATAAGTAGGAGCTGAAGGTTTTAATGAATGCACATGAAACTGTGCAGCCCATTGGCAGGCATCTGTCAAAATACAAATACCCATCCACCTTATAACCCATCAACTGAAAAGAAGAAGGGTGTAAGGGCAGAAGTCTAAAGGCAGATTCAATATCCACAACAAATGGTGGGGAAAATGAACGTTTAGGGTGTGTGCACCTTATATAATCACATATAGTAAGGTCATCAAGGGTACACAGTGACGAATCAACAGTCCAGTAAAGCTTGCTGTAGGATAAATCCCCTGTCCCCTAAAGATTACAGGTAGCTGGCAGCACACATAGAACAAAGTTACTGTGTAACTCACCCCTTGTCAATTGTGTGTTCAGGTATCCAATCGCTCTGCTTCTGCAATCCTTTTAAGCTATTCCAAGTGCAGCATGAACTGCTCGCTGTGTCCTTGCAGCTGCACTGGTGCCTATGGTGAACGCTATACAGATTCAACGTGTTTCAGGGTCCTTCCTGTCCCAGATCTTTGGATCTGTCCTCCATGACTATAAGCCACTCTTCCGCCCGGATTGCTATTGCGTGCTTATGGTGAACGCTATACAGATTCAACGTGTTTCAGGGTCCTTTCTGTCCCAGCTCTTTGGACTGTCCTCCGTGACTATAAGTCACTCCTCCGCAGAACACCTTACACCACAGCCAATCCTCATCCAATAGACAAAAGTAGAGTTGCAAGGAGCACCATGGTGAAGGTAAAAATTTTAAACTTTATTCAGAATTATTACGCTGGGTTTCCATACCCCGAGGGTAAAAACAGGTACAAACTTACAGACAAATAAATGGCTGACCGGTTTCAGTTGCTGCCTTATTCCTAGCCTACTTAAAAAAATTGCAATACCTTGCATTTTTAAAAGACAATGTCTGCCCATTGGATAATGGGATTCACACACCTCACTTTCATTATCCAATCATGCCATTAGTATAATGTAACTGTTATAATACGGACAGCTGTATTAAACTATATTTAGCTAATATGTCAATCTCTTATTACTGATTTCATTTAGAAATAAACTTTAAAGATTTCAAAGATTATAAAGATTATAAAAGAGGACAGATTTAGCATAATACTTAAGTAATAAGATACCTTTGCTACCCTATCAAACCTTGCTGGGGTTTGTCTATATATAATTAAGCAATAACACAGGGGAAAATATAAATATCTATGATGCCAGTGTGCGGGTAATTTCATAAAATATTACATTAGCACATTTCTTACATCTATGTACTTGCATGCACAACTTCATCCCTTTCTTAAATGTCAAAGGGGTATTTTGTAACCTATGTAATACCATTCAATTGGTGTATAGGAATTATCCCTATTTTGAATTTTAATATCTACATCCATACCCCCTAGTATTCCAATTGGCTGCAACTGGTGTACGTCTTATTTGACTGCCCTGTTGAAGGAATGCTCTATTTTGACAAACACAAGATAACATCCCCTGCATTTTGCTCAGAGAGTGTAATGAACAGTGTGATATAGCCAACTGGCTACGTGTCAGGGGTGCCATCCTAATAAACATAAGGTGCCAATGTGGATGTATTTGTACCGATTAAAGATGTTTTGGTATATTGCAACATAATATCAAGCAATGAAGAGAACTACCAGAAATGTATAAGGTCAAATTCAGAGTTGAGACCTTCTGGAACTCTGGTTGTCAACCTAAAGATCCAGAAGGCATCTCTTTAACCTAGCTTACGTGTACTGTCCTCTGCCCTTTTCTGTGGGGGTACTTTTTCTTTGATGGTCCACGTAAAGAACCTCATGTCTTTTTAAAGGACTACAAAAAATGGTTAATAAATAAGGGGAGTAGTCAAAACTGCTGCTCTGATGTCTGATAGGTGTTCTTTTATTCTCACCCTAGCCTCCCTAGTCGTAAGCCCCACATACTGTTGGACACATTGGGTACAAGAAATGAGATACACTACATAGGATGAGCGGCAATTTAGGCACAGACGTTTTTGAAAGTTTTCTCCTGTGACTGAAGAGGTAAAAACTTCCCCTGTCGTCACCCTCTCACATGCTTTGCATGCTTGATAATGGCACCTATATTTCCCATTAAATCTCAGCCAGGAGGTGTTTGTGGCCTGTTCACTAGTACGTAGTCTTGTGGGGGCTACTCTGTTACCTGTTGTCCTATTTCTCTTATAGGCAAATCAGACCACCCTTGTCACGTCTCCCGTAGACCGTCATCTGCTGATAATAAGCTGAAACGATTCCTTATGATCTGACAAATTTGCATGTATTGCCGAGAATATTCTGTTGTAAATGTAACCTTACTGTCTACATTTTGTTTAGTTTCTTTTTGTCTGTACTTAGGAGGCTCTCTCTAGTCACTCTGGCTACTGATTCTCTAGCCTTAGAAATGATTGAGGTTTTGTAACCTCTTTCACGCAGCCTACTAGACACATCAGAAATTCAGGAGTCCTCTATCAACTTTCTGTACATTACAGTGAAGGGTATTTCAGGCCAAAATATATCCTCTGAAACATATCGAAAACTCATCTCAGGGAATTCTCTCCTGCATACCTCAAGATGCCACCCAATGAGAGTCTTCAAGGGTGTAGCAAGAGGTCAGTTCATCCGCCTCAAAAGAAATTGTACCAGCCAAAAAATGTATGAGAAACAAGTGGATGATCTGTCTAGTAGGCTGCGTGAAAGAGGTGACAAAACCTCAATAATTTCTAAGGCTAGAGAATTAGTAGCTAGAGTGACTACAGAGAGCCTCCTAAGTACAGACAAAAAGAAACTAGAAAAAAATGTAGCCAATAAGGTTACATTTACAACAGAATATTCTCGGCAATACATGCAAATTTGTCAGATCATAAGGAATAATTTCAGCTTATTATCAGCAGATGACGGTCTACGGGAGACAGTGACAAGGGGGGGCAGATTTGCATATAAGAGAAATAGGACAATAGGAAACAGAGTAGCCCCCACAAGACTATGTAGTGAACAGGCCACAAACTCCTCCTGGCTGAGATTTAATGGGACATATAGGTGCCATTATCAAGCATGCAAAGCATGTGAGAGGGTGACTACAGGGGAAGTTTTTACCTCTACAGTCACAGGAGAAAACTTTCAAAAACGTCTGTGCCTAAATTACCGCTCATCCTATGTGGTGTATCTCATTTCTTGTACCCAATGTGCCCAACAGTATGTGGGGCTTACGACTAGGGAGGCTAGGGTGAGAATAAAAAAACACCTATCAGACATCAGAGCAGGAGTTTTGACTACTCCCCTTATTAACCATTTTTCTGTAGTGCATCAAAAAAACATGAGGTTCTTTAAGTGGACCATCATAGAAAAAGTACCCCCACAGAAAAGGGGAGAGGGCAGGACATGTAAGTTAGGTGAAAGAGATGCCTTCTGGATCTTTAGGTTGAAAACCAGAGTTCCAGAAGGTCTCAACTCTGAATTTGACCTTATAAATTTCTGGTAGTTCTCTTCATTGCTTGATATTATGTTGCAATATACCAAAACATCTTTAATCGGTACAAATACATCCACATTGGCACCTTATGTTTATAAGGATGGCACCCCTGACACATATTCAGTTGGCTATATCACACTGTTCATTGCACTCTGAGCAAAATGCAGGGAATGTTATCTTGTGTTTGTCAAAATAGAGCATTCCTTCAACAGGGCAGTCAAATAAGACGTACACCAGTTGCAGCCAATTGGAATACTAGGGGGTATGGATGTAGATATTAAAATTCAAAATAGGGATAATTCCTATACACCAATTGAATGGTATTACATAGATTACAAAATACCACTTTGACATTTAAGAAAGGGATAAAGTTGTGCATGCAAGTACATAGATGTAAGGAATTTGCTAATGTAATATTTTATGAAGTAACCCGCACACTGGCATCATACGTAGTTATATTTCCCCCCTGTGTCATTGCTTAATTAGATATAGGCAAAACCCAGCAAGGTTTGATAGGGGAGCAAATGTATCTTATTACTTAAGTATTTTGCTAAATCTGTCCTCTTTTATAATCTTTGAAATCTTTAAAGTTTATTTCTAAATGAAATCAGTAATGAGCAGATTGACATATTAGCTAAATATTGTTTAAAACAGCTGTCCGTAACTTAGGACAGATACGTTATACTAAGGGCCTGATTGGATTATGAAAAGGGAGGCGTGTGAATCCCAATATCTAATCTGCCATCCCTAACATCGCCGCCACCTACCTACAATTATTAACCCCTAATTTCCCGCCCGCACCGTCGCCGCTACTATAATAAAGTTATTAACCCCTAAACCTAACTCTAACCCTAACCCTAACACCCCCTAACATAAATATAATTTATATTAAACAAAATAATATTCCTAAAATTAACTAAATTATTCCTATTTAAAACTAAATACTTACCTATCAAATAAACCCTAATATAGCTACAATATAAATAATAATTACATTGTAGCTATTTTAGGATTTATATTTATTTTACAGGCAACATTGTATTTATTTTAACTAGTTACAATAGCTATTAAATAGTTAAGAACTATTTAATAGCTACCTAGTTAAAATAAGTACAAAATTACATGTTAAATAAATCCTAACCTAAGTTACAAGTAAACCTAACACTACACTATCATTAAATTAATTAAATAAATTACCTACAATTACCTAAAATAAAATACAATAAAATAAACTATTCTATAATACAAAAAAAACAAAACACTAAATTACAAAAAATAAAAAAGAATTACAAGCAGTTTAAACTAATTACACCTAATCTAAGCCCCCTAATAAAATAAACCCCCCCCCCAAAAAAAATTCCCTACCCTATTCTAAACTACCAAAGTAATCAGCTCTTTTACCAGCCCTTAAAAGGGCTTTTTGCGGGGCCTTGCCCCAAAGTAATCAGCTCTTTTGCATGAAAATAAAAATACAACCCCCCCCCCAAAATTACAACCCACCACCCACATACCCCTAACTCTAACCCACCCAAACCCCCCTTAAAAAAACCTAGTTTTATTTAACTACAGAAAAAAAATACTGTTGATAATAACAATTTAAATAGTTTTATTTAACTAAAGAGCAATAACAATTACCTTAATAATACCAATTTAAATAGTTTTATATAACTAAAACAATAACATTATATTTCAGTTTTAATGCTTTCCCTTCTCTCCTCACACTTACGTTCTTGTGCAGATCTATTCCACTCCAAAACAACCTTCTATTTGTTGAGCTGCTTAAAAAATAAAATAGGTTGATTCTGTGTATATAGATTTGCAGGGGAGCAATAGAATTAAAGGGACAGTAAAGTCAAAATGACTCAGAAAGAAGATGCAATTTTGTAAAAATTTTCCAATTTACTTCTCTTATCTAATTTGCTTTGTTCTCTTGGAATGCATTGTTGAAAAGCATATATAGGTAGGCTCAGAAGCAATTCACTACAGTGAGCTAGCTGTTTGTCACTGTCTCACCCATTGTGTTCAGCTGGGCCCCAGTAAAGCATTGCTCTCCTACAACAATGGATACCAAGAGAAGTAAGCACATTTTATAACAGAACTAAATCTGAAATTTGTATGCTCTATCTGAAAACCAGACATTTTCTTTCATGATTATGTCTCTTTATGGTCTATTTCTTAACGCTATTTGTGCACATGTATATTGATTAATTATTATTTATATTTAAAATTTTTAGTTACTAGAATAACATTTTTGGGGTTTACTGTCCCTTTAACACTTTACTACAATAGTGCTATTTTTTCCAGCACTACTATGTGTTGCTCTCGAGCGCAACACATAACTCACCACTTGTAATATGATTGCTAATAATGCACCCTGCACTATGCATTTTAAGTATAGGGTGCTATTCTATGACTAAGCGTTCTCTGAAGTGCGCAACACGTATGATTTATGGATTGTACTCCTGAAATATTTTGCTTTTAAGATAATGGCCCCTATTTAACAAAGTCTGGCAGACCTGATCTGACAGTGCGGATCAGGTCCGCCATACCTCGCTGAATACGGAGAGCAATACGCTCTCCGTATTCAGCATTGCACCAGCAGCTCACAAGAGCTGTTGGTGCAACGCCGCCCCCTGCAGACTTGCAGCCAATCGTCCGCCAGCAGGGGGGTGTCAATCAACCCGATCATACTTGATCGGGTTGAATTGCGGCGATTTCTGTCCGCCTGCTCAGAGCAGGTGGACAGGTTATGGAGCAGCGGTCTTTAGACCGCTTTTTCTGGCAAGTCTGAAGACTCGCCAGAAACACGGGCCCACAAGCTCCCTACGGAGCTTGTTAAATGGGCCCCAATGAATTAAAGTTGGGGATTTTAAGAACTTTGGCAGTGAGGCAAACTTTGTGTGTTTAGTGTGGAACATAGGACAATCTAAAAAAGTATTTTGCACAGCATTGTTTGCACAGATAAACAGATTAATAGAAATAAATAGAAAACTAGTTTAAACATGGCAGAGCCCATTACTTTATAGAATCTAAAGAACTTTATATAAACTAAACCTTTACATTTATTTTAAAAAACTAATATAATTATTAAAAAATACATCTACATATTATCCTTAGGCTAATCTTTTCTTTGAATACATAATTATATCTAGCATGTATTTATTGTTTGACAACCTTTTAATAAGTGAAACGTAAGCAATTAACCTGTGGTTTTCCAAAATTATAGCGATAAGTGTTTAGGACACTTTATGGCATTTGAACAGAGGCATGATAGTTACTGTATACTGGCCATGTGTGTTTGATGGGTTCTCTATGTTTTTAAACAATAATTGACAGAGCAAGAAGTGTTTCTATGATTTATGTGATTTTGATGTTGAATCCAAAAGACCTGTGTGGAAAGTTAAGATCTCACAGAAGAGTGGCCCCAACAATAGTGTAATTTAAAAAATATACTCCAAGATTTACTCCACTAAAACAATGGACACGATCAATTTCGCCAAAAGTTTACATTCTCAGAGTGGGGTTTTCCTGTGCAGGATAACAGTATTAAACCCCCCACCCCACACAAAATACAACACTCTCTTTAACATGTGGACATTATATACATATATATATATATATATATATATATATATATTTATTATTATTTTTTAAATAGAATAGCATGCATTTAACAACATTTAGATTTTTAAAAGTGATTCCAGATCAGGACACAAGATATATCAGAGAGAAATTTACATACTTTAAAAGCACAGGCTAAGATTACGGGTTTTGCATTAGAGGCTATGCGTTGCTAACGAGCAGTTTTGTCTCACCGCTCACTTTCCTACAGCGCTGGTATTACAGGTTTTTGCAAACCTGGCGTTAAAAGGCAAGTAGTGAGCGTTGAGCAAAATTTTGCTCATTACCGCACTCCAATACCAGCGCTGCTTAAGTCAGCGGTGAACTGGTCGTAAGTGCTCGTGCACGATTTCCCCATAGGAATCAACGGGGAGAGCCGGCTGAGAAAAAGTTTAACACCTGCAAAAAAGCAGCGTAAAACTCACTAACGCAGCCCCATTGATTCCTATGGGGAAATAAAAGTTATGTTTACACCTAACACCCTAACATGAACACCGAGTCTGAACACCCCTAATCTTGCAATTATTAACCCCTAATCTGCTGCCACCGACATCGCCGCCACCTACATTATAATTATTAACTCCTAATCTGCAGCTCCGAACACCGCTGCCACCTACATTATATGTATTAACCCCTAATCTGCTGCCCCCAACATCGCCTACACCTACATACTATTTATTAACCCCTAATCTGCCGCCCCCAATGTCGCCGCAACCTACCTACATTTATTAACCCCTAATCTACCGCCCCCAACGTCGCCGCCACTTTATTAAAGTTATTAACCCCTAAACCTAAGTCTAACCCTAACCCTAACACCCCCTAACTTAAATATAATTACAATAAATCTAAATAAATATTACTATCATTAACTAAATTATTCCTATTTAAAACTAAATACTTACCTGTAAAATAAACCCTAAGATAGCTATAATATAACTAATAGTTACATTGTAGCTATCTTAGGGTTTATTTTTATTTTACAGGCAAGTTTGTATTTATTTTAACTAGGTAGAATAGTTATTAAATAGTTATTAACTATTTAATAACTACCTAGCTAAAATAAATACAAATTGACCTGTAAAATAAAACCTAACCTAAGTTACACTAACACCCAACACTACACTATAATTAAATAAATTAACTAAATTAAATACAATTACCTAAATTAAATTAAATTAGCTAAAGTAAAAACAAAACAAAACACTAAATTACAGAAAATAATAAACAAATTACAGATATTTAAACTAATTACACCTAATCTAATAGCCCTATTAAAATAAAAAAGCCCCCCCAAAATAAAAAAACTCCTAGCCTAAACTAAACTACCAATAGTTCCCTGATTGGAACAGCCAATAGAATGCAAGCTCAATCCTATTGGCTGATTGGATCAGCCAACAGGATTGAACTTCAATCCTATTGGCTGATTGCATCAGCCAATAGGATTTTTTTCTACCTTAATTCCGATTGGCTGATAGAATTCTATCAGCCAAAAGGAATCTAAGGGACGCCATCTTGGATGACGTCACTGAAAGGTACCTTCATTCATCTTTAGTCATCGGATGAAGAGGATGCTCCACGTCGGAGGTCTTGAAGATGGACCCGCTCCGCGCCGGATGGATGAAGATAGAAGATGCCGTCTGGATGAAGGCTTCTGCCCGTCTGGAGGACCACTTCGCCCGGCTTGGATGAAGACTTCTCCCGGCTTTGTTGAGGACTTAGGCCCGGCTTGGATGAAGACTTCTCCCGGTAAGTCGATCTTCAGGGGGTTAGTGCTAGGTTTTTTAAGGGTGTATTGGGTGGGTTTTATTTTTAGGTTAAGGATTTTGGGCTGCAATAGAGCTAACTGCCCTTTTAAGGGCAATGCCCATCCAAATGCCCTTTTCAGGGCAATGGGGAGCTTAGGATTTTTTAAATAGTATTTTATTTGGGGGGTTGGTTGTGTGGGTGGTGGGTTTTACTGTTGGGGGGGTTGTTTGTATTTCTTTTTACAGGTAAAAGAGCTGATTACTTTGGGGCAATGCCCCGCAAAAGGCCCTTTTAAGGGCTATTGGTAGTTTAGTTTAGGCTAGGGTTTTTTTTTATTTTGGGGGGGCTTTTTTATTTTAATAGGGCTATTAGATTAGGTGTGATAAGTTTAAATATCTGTAATTTGTTTATTATTTTCTGTAATTTAGTGTTTTTTTTTACTTTAGCTAATTTAATTTAATTTAGGTAATTGTATTTAATTTAGTTAATTTATTTAATTATAGTGTAGTGTTAGGTGTTAGTGTAACTTAGGTTAGGTTTTATTTTACAGGTAATTTTGTATTTATTTTAGCTAGGTAGTTATTAAATAGTTAATAACTATTTAATAACTATTCTACCTAGTTAAAATAAATACAAACTTGCCTGTAAAATAAAAATAAACCCTAAGATAGCTACAATGTAACTACTAGTTATATTGTAGCTAGCTTAGGGTTTATTTTATAGGTAAGTATTTAGTTTTAAATAGGAATAATGTAGTTAATTATAGTAATTTTATTTAGATTTATTTTAATTATATTTAAGTTAGGGGGTGTTAGGGTTAGGGTTAGACTTAGGTTTAGGGGTTGATACATTTTGTATAGTGGGGGCGACATTCGGAGCAGCAGATTGGGGTTAATAAATATAGGTAGGTGGCGGCAATGTTAGGGACGGCAGATTAGGGGTTAATAATATTTAACTAATGTTTGCGAGGCGGGAGTGCGGCAGTTTAGGGGTTAATATGTTTATTATAGTGGCGGCGACGTTGGGGGCGGCAGATTAGGGGTTAATAAGTGTAGGTAGGTTGTGACGACATTGGGGCGTGGTAGATTAGGGGTTAATAAATATAATGTATGTGTCGGCGATGTTGGGGGCAGCAGATTAGGGGTTCATAAATATAATGTAGGTGGCGGCGGTGTCCGGAGCGGCAGATTAGGGGGTTAAAATTTTTATTATAGTGTTTGCGATGCGGGAGGGCCTTGGTTTAGGGGTTAATAGGTAGTTTATGGGTGTTAGTGTACTTGTTAGCACTTTAGTTATGAGTTTTATGTTACGGCGTTGTACCATAAAACTCATAACTACTGACTTTTAAATGCGTTAGGACTCTTGACAGGGTAGGGTGTACTGCTCACTTTTTGGCCTCCCAGGACAGACTCGTAATATCAGCGCTATGGAAGTCCCATAGAAAAAAGACTTTACAAAGTTTACGTAAGTCGTTTTGCGGTAAGGCCAAAGAAGTGTGCGGTGACCCTAAACCTTCAAGACTTGTAATAGCAGCGGGTGTAAAAAGCAGCGTTAGGACCTGTTAACGCTGCTTTTTTACCCTAACGTACAACTCGTAATCTAGCCGACACATTTTTGCTCTTGTTTTTTTAAAAACATCATACCATGGATCTAGAAACCAACAAACAACACAGAATTAGAAAAAGAATACAATATTGCTCACGTTTATGTGCCAAGATGAAAGAACCATTGCTTAGCATTACATAAATAAGAATATTAGCTAAATAGAGGCATTTTAAGAACACTTATGCCCAGTGGGTTTTCTAGATATTGCAGTCTTGATTTCTGCTTTCTTGCATTTTTAGCGGTTCTTGCTTTCTGTGTAAGATATCATGTATTTGGCCAATTAGTACAATTAAATATGTAAAAACAGGAACGCCCACTAGTGAAAGACTATAAAAGACAGAAAGCCTCAATTAGTCTAGACCCTTGTTTAATAAGGTCATAAAATATGGCATTGCTTGTTAATTTCAATGTATTTCTCCCGGGGTGCACTGCAAAACCAGTCTGACATTCTAAATTATTTTGGGATACTCTGTGACAAGTTGGAAAGGCCAGTTTAGGATTTTATATTTAGCTGCTGAAGTTGATAAATGTGTGATTTTGGATTGTAATTACTTTTGACAGGCCTTTAATGATATGGCCATTGTTTTTTTTGATCTGATAAAGAGTTATATTTGGTACCATGAAACAATGAAAAATTTGTGAATGGAAAATGTGTGATTGTGATCACGCAGACATTGAAAAGTGCTCATTGGTGGACTTTATTCTCATTCTGCTTATTATTATTAAAGGATAAAATGTGATCAACCCATGTGTTAGTACAGGTTTGGTCAGGGTTTTGTCATTAAGACTGGTATATGGAATATGGTGGAATACAGGGTCAGGGGTGATATGGTCAATAAAGATATTGAGTAGAGAAACACCAGGGTCAGGCTGAGGTCAGTTACAAGAGATCTAAAGGTATAGAATAGCACCTCATGATTAGACAGTGAGGTTGCTGGAATATGTTTTTGCAATTCCTGCTAAGCGTAAGTTCTTGATTGTTTATCATGGATGAAATAGGTGGTGCTCCCTGTAATAAGATGCGATGTTGATAAAATGTGTTGGGATGTTGATGTTGATAAAATGTGTTGGTGTAGCAGAGTTCAGACATCAGGTCCCCGTCCCATATAATCACATATATTTTATATGATATGCAGATTTCCTTATCTACAGTGGATTTTTAAATCATAAAATGGGAAATATGAGGTTAACTATAATATTAAGATTAATAACAGACTATGACACTTTTAATTCCAAATGTTGTGAATCTGAGAGACAGGTAGCTGGTTTACTTACAATGCTGTACATTTACATTTACCATGTTTTAAAAACATCTCTAAAATTTTAGCTGTTGGCTGTCACACACAGCCTGATTCAAATGGCTGATAATTAACCTACACACGCATTAAAATATATAACAATTTGTCCACAAGATAAACTACTTTGTCAATGAAGCTGTAAGTATTATACAGGCATTGGTGGAGACCGTCAGTGGGGCATAAGAATTGTGTTAAAACCTTCAGTTTATTAAATGCATATTAAACAAAACCATTTTGATTAACAGTGAACTCCACCACTGACCACTCACTATCATCTGACGGGTTTCATCTTAGCCTTCTCAAAGATGACCCAGGTAACTAGTAGTTAAATCCTAAAACAGTTATTGGAGATCAGAATCTATTTCTAAAATCAGACTGAGATCATTATACAAAATAAGGACACAGAGAGCAATATTGCTCCAGCTGCATAGGCAATATATCAAGAGATGAAGGAAGACGCTTGGTTTACCAAACACTGATGTCAAATCATTTAAGTCTGCCAAATGCTGAAGGTGAGTACCTCTAAGGAGAATGGTTCCCCTGCAGTCCTGGGCCAACCAGGATGGTGATTAATCAATGGGGGCCTCATGAACCACAAAAAGATTCTAGATCTGCTTGCAAAACAAGAAAACATGACAGCTCATGGTTAGCTCTTCAGAGCCAATAATCAGACAATGCATTAATGTATTTAAACAGGGACAATAATGAAGACAAGATAACCCTATATCTGAGCATGAGCACAGCAGAATGTTTTGACCTATCTGTAAAACCAGGATTTTCTCAATCACAATCTTTTAGTAGGTCTTGCAGTTCCCAGCACCATTTTTCAGTTGGTCACATAATTGCTCCACAAAGATGCAGCTGGACTTCAGATAATAAGGAGTAACTTGTGTACTATAGTTCACTGGTAATTATCTCAAACTTTCCAGGAAATAGAATAGAATATTAGATAGAATGGTGCTATAGAGTAGTATACAAAATATATTGGTGCTACAACAAATATAGGGGTTATTTTGTGGTTAATTCTAGCAAGTAGCAGTACAGATAATTCTTCTAGATACGACTAGAAATGGCCACAACCATAATGAATCTGGTTCAGCCTACAATATAAATGATCAGGAAAAATATTAAGCCCTTTATTTTGAATGAATAATACAAAACTGAGATTATGGTCCTCCTCTGGGAAATTCAACTGGAATCCAAAGTTTTAGGCTAGATCCTGCACTTCAAACTTCCCAGACCATACTTCAGTTGATGCTTTATGAGGATATTTAAATGCCAGAAGATTATTTATAAGTCTTGCCTGTGAATAATTTTCATTATATAGGTAAATAATTCTCAACTATAGAAATGCTAAAGGTAAAATCTGAAAACCAAACTGCCCCAATTGGCTTAAGTTATACAGGGCCATGGATTTGTATGAGATAGCCAGTGCCAGCTCAAGACATTAAAATTACTGACAAACATATCAACCCACTAGCCTGGCCACCCCCATACTGAGCCCACCGGCATGCAACCAACGCTTGTGCACAATTGTACTATAAGTGGGAAGGAAGTTAGAGTTATATGCTTGTCCCATCTTGAATGTCGCCCCTGACTGGTTCTGTATCTTTGTGCATGATGAGGTTATGCTGCTGGGCCAGAATTATTACTCTATTTTGTTTATAATTTACTGATGAACAACTATCACACACAAGTGGTTGGATGAGACAAATAAAAAAAAAAATCAATTGAAATGACATAAAGAAGTATTAAGAACATGCGTTAAAGGGACAGTAAAAGTCAAACTTTCATATATCAGAAAGAACATGCAATTTAAAATAACTTTTCAAGTTACTTTTATGATCAAATTTACTTTGTTCTCTTGGTATACTTTGTTTAAAACCATACCTAGGTAGGTGATTGGTGGCTGCAGGTAAAGTGGATCATTGAGAACAAATTTAAGGGGAGATTTTTTTTGAGTAAACTGTCCCTTTAATGTATTTAAACATGTTATTACTGAAACACTGCTTGCCTGTGTCTATGGGTTTAACCCTCACAAAGGAATTAAACACACAGTTAAATTCAGTTCTAGAGCAGAAATAACACCATAATTAATAGCAACAGATAATGGGCTAGATTACAAGTGGAGCACTATCGTTAGCACGAGGAGTGTAAATGCGATCTAAAAACCGCGGTGTTCTTTATGCCTAAATCCATATTACATATTATTTAAGTGGTGCACTGTTTCAATTACAGCAAACTCATGGGAATTTACGCTCCCAATATTTTCTCTGGGTAGCGTAGAGTGCTAACATGCGCTCGTATTACAAGTTGAAAGTAAATGCGATCACTCAAACGCAATCACATTTACCGCTAAAACTTTTTACACAACCTGAAAGGTTAGATAAAGAGTTTTTCCAAATGAAACAGTTACACTAAACTTCACTATGAACCCCAACCCCCCCACAGCGCAAACTACCTCTTAACACTTTAACTCCTAAACTGTCACAAACCCCACCACAAAGTAAGCGCCTACACTATTATCCCCTAAACCGCCAACGCACCACCGCAAAGTAAAACACTAACATCTAACTCCCCTAACTTGACCCAAAATAAACTATCCCTACCTTTATAAAAAAAAAAACTAACTACCCTAAAAAAATAAAAAACTTACCTGTGAAATAAAAAAAACCCTGTTTTAAACCCTTTTAAAATACACAATACACAATAACTAGCATTACTATTAAAATGAAAAATCCTAACATTACTGTAAAAAAAAACACCTTATTAAAATAAAAAAACTAACATTACAAAAGATAAAAAAGTCTAACAAAATAACAAAGTTACCAAAAATAAAAAGATTGACAATTTTTCTAATACCCCCACAAAAAAACACCACAAAATATAAAAACCCTATTTTACGACTAAACTACAAATAGGGCATTGCCCTAAATCGATTCAGCCCTTTTTCCAAAAAAACCTACAACCCACTAACATTAACCCCCCCACCCAAAATATATATATATATAAAAAACAAAATTTATGCTTACCTGATAAATGTCTTTCTCTTGTGGTGTATCCAGTCCACGGGTTCATCCATTACTTGTGGGATATTCTCCTTCCCAACAGGAAGCTGCAAGAGGACACCCACAGCAGAGCTGTCTATATAGCTCCTCCCCTAACTGCCACCCCCAGTCATTCGACCGAAGACAAGCAAGAAAAAAGGAGAAACTATAGGGTGCAGTGGTGACTGTAGTTTAAAAATAAAAAACACCTGCCTTAAAGTGACAGGGCGGGCCGTGGACTGGATACACCACAAGAGAAAGAAATTTATCAGGTAAGCATAAATTTTGTTTTCTCTTGTAAAGGTGTATCCAGTCCACGGGTTCATCCATTACTTGTGGGATACCAATACCAAAGCTTTAGGACACAGATGAAGGGAGGGACAAGGCAGGCACCACTGCCTGCAAGACCTTTCTCCCAAAAATAGCCTCCGAGGAAGCAAAAGTATCAAATTATTCTGTTTGGTCCTTAATTTATTGGACCTATCCTGAGGAAGGGCATGACCTTTTCCTCCAGTAATATCAGAAATTATCTCCTTCAGGCCTGGCCCGAATAGGGTCTGTCCTTTGAAGGGGATGTTAAGAAGCTTAGAATTTGAAGTAACGTCTGTTGACCAGGACTTAAGCCATAGCGCCCTGCGCGCCAGAATGGCAAAACCTGAATTCTTAGCCTTTAATTTGGTTAGATGAAAAACGGCGTCAGAAAAAAAGGAATTAGCTAACTTGAGAGCTTTAATCCTGTCTAAAATATCATCTAACGTGGTCTCCATCTGTAGAGCCTCCTCAAGAGACTCGAACCAAAAAGCCGCTGCAGCAGTAACTGGGGCAATGCATGCAAGAGGCTGGAGAATAAAACCTTGATGGATAAAAATTTTCTTAAGGAGACCCTCCAATTTTTTATCCATAGGATCTAAGAAAGCACAACTGTCCTCAACGGGGATAGTTGTACGCTTAGCTAGGGTAGAGACTGCTCCCTCCACCTTAGGGACCGTCTGCCACGAGACCCGTATGGCGGCATCTATGGGAAACATCTTTTTAAAAGCAGGAGGGGGAGAGAACGGTACACTTGGTCTATCCCATTCCTTAGTAATAATTTCCGAAAACCTCTTAGGGACTGGAAAAACATCAGTGTAAACAGGCACTGCAAAGTATTTGTCAATTTTACACAATTTCTCTGGAACTACAATGGGGTCACAATCATCCAGAGTCGTTAAACCTCCCTGAGCAATAAGCGGAGGTGTTCAAGCTTAAATTTAAAGGCTGTCATTTCAGAATCGGACTGAAGCAACGTCTTCCCTGAATCTGAAATCTCACCCTCAGATAGCAAATCCCTTGCCACGGCTTCGGATAATTGTGAGGGTATATCAGACATAGCTACTAAAGCGTCAGAAAGCTCTGTATTTGTTATAGCCCCAGAGCTGTCTCGCTTTCCTTGTAACCCTGGCAGTTTGGACAATACCTCTGTGAGGGTATGATTCATAACTGCCGCCATGTCTTGTAAGGGAAACGCATTGGATGCGCTAGATGTACTTGGCGTCACTTGAGCAGGAGTTATAGGTTCTGACACGTGGGGAGAGCTAGATGGCATAACCTCCCTTTTGTCAGTCTGAGAAACCTCTGGTGATAAATCTTTAAATGCCATAATATGGTCTTTATAAGTTATAGAAATTTCAGTACATTTGGTACACATTCTAAGAGGGGGTTCCACAATGGCTTCTAAACATATTGAACAAGGAGTTTCCTCCATGTCAGACATGTTTAACAGACTAGTAATGAGACCAGCAAGCTTGTAAAAGACTTTAATTAATGTGAAACAGCAATTAAATAAAAACGGTACTGTGCCTTTAAGAGAAAAAAACTAACACATAAACTGCAAAACAGTGTTAAAAAGTATTAAACTCTTCGAAATTTTTACAGTGTGTATAAGGGACTAAAACAGCATTGCACCCACTTGCAAATGGATGATTAACCCTTTAGGCCCCAAACCAGATTTGAAAAATGTTAAAAAACGTTAATAAACAGTTAAACACCTTGCCACAGCTCTGCTGTGGCTCCTACCTGCCATCAAATACGATTTAGGAAACGAATAAGCCCTCTATAGTGGTCCTCAGATGCCAGAGGACTCCTTTAGGGAAGCTGGATGTCTCAGTCTGAATAATGACTGCGCGAAAATAGGCCCCTCCCACCATGCACTCGATGTCAGAGGGCCTTAAGAAAATACTCCTGGGAGTATCTGACTAGCCATGTGGAAACTAGGCCCCAAAAAAACGATTTATCACCCTCAGAGAAAAAAAATGTTTTTTCTATATAACATGTAAACGTTTTGTCACTAAGAAATATGAGTATTAACATGAATATTACCCTTTTTTGTAAGCATGAACCCAGTCACTGCATCAGGCTTACCTCAATTATACAAGGCTCTGTCAGCATTTTCTAGATCTTATCATCTCTCTAGAAAAAAATATACTGAACATACCTCAAAGCAGGTAATCTGCAAACCGTTCCCCCAACTGAAGTCTTTCCCATACTCTTCAGTTATGCGTGAGAACAGCAATGGACCTTAGTTCCAAACTGCTAAGATCATCAACCTCCAGGCAGATTATTCTTCTAATTTCTGCCTGAGAGTAAAACAGTACAACGCCGGTACCGTTTAAAAATAACAAACTTTTGATTGAAGGTAAAAACTACACTAAGTCACCACATATCTCTTGATACTTCCTATATTGTCGAGAGCTGCAAGAGAATGACTGGTGGTGGCAGTTAGGGGAGGAGCTATATAGACAGCTCTGCTGTGGGTGTCCTCTTGCAGCTTCCTGTTGGGAAGGAGAATATTCCACAAGTAATGGATGAACCCGTGGACTGAATACACCTTACAAGAGAAAAAACTAATCTATAAAGTGCCCTGAAAAGGGCATTTGGCTGGGCATTGCCCTTAAAATGGCATTCAGCTCTTTTGCAGCCCAGTTAAAAAAACAACACCCAAATAATAACTAAACCTCAAGATGGTACTCACCGAAGATGATGGCAATGGCGGCAGTTAATCTTCTTATCTTCATCCTGGTGGTGGTGGTGGCGGTGGCAATGATTGTCCTCATCTTCAAAGCTAAAACACGGAGCTCCTCTTCATACGGTCCCCAGCCGCAAACTGAATTGTGAATGCAAGGTACCCCTTTTAAATAGGGGTACCCTTGCATTAATTATGGCTGATTTAAAGGTTCAAATTCAAATCAACCAATTGAATGAAAGGGAAGCTTTAATTAATGGATAAATTATTAGGAATAGAGAGGTATGGTTATTTCAGGAAACAAAAAAGCGATTTAAATGTTAATATACTTTTGGATATTGTTCCTCAACTTCCTAGTCACCTATCTTACTTCCATGGGTGGAGTTTGGATTTCTCCATACCTAAAAAATGTTACTACATCTTTGGAAGCTCCTCCCCTCTGTCAACATCCTAATTTTCCTTTTTCTCCATCCTTTCTTCACTAAGGTTTGATTATAGAGATAGGCTTTAGATAACATTAGTATATAATCTAAGATGGCTCCTATCAGAAGAAATGGACAATCAGTGCAGTTCTGAGATGGATTGAGGCAGATGAAGAACATTGTGCTACAATGACAGATATTAAATCAATGTTGTTTTATTATGAGAACAGATGTTATTTTAATATACAATGTATGTTTCTGCCTTTTTCCATGTGAAATCTACTGTATAACATCAAAAAAATTAATAAGTAAAAAGAAACAAAAACACAAAAATGCACAGGTGAAATCTACCAGCATTCAAACAACCCTCAAAATCTGGCAGTGGCATATTTGTCAGTAATCAGGTAAACTGGGTCATTGCAAAATATGCCATCTTTGTGCAAGTTCAATATTTAAATGAGTGTGCATGGTTGGTGCATATACAGAGTAGAACCTTCCATTAAAACTGATAGCTTTTACTAGAAGCTTTTGTTTTAATTCATGTGTACAACAAAAAATGCTTCTGATCAAAACTGAAATTCACATCAAAGGTGTTATGAAGTAATATAGTCACTAGATGGCGAGCTTGTCATGGTATTATAAATAAATTATGATTTTAGTGAAAATAAAACTGAGATTAAAATCCTCCATTTTATGAAAGTAAAAACCATAAAGATTACTGCATAGCCAATTAGCACTTGTTGTCTGGATATATTAATACTAAAGTGCCAGAGAACTGGGTAAGATATGCAAATGAGATGTACAATATCCCAAAGTCTTTGCCTCGATACTGTGTCTGACCACAGAATCCCCTTATGGGGTAAGGGTTTAGGAACATGTAGCTATGTATTGTATTATCTGCTGGTTCATCAAATGTTGAGTCTGGACATTATTACCAGCATCAATCACTGTGTTGTATTTGCAGTTCAACCTGTAAGTCTGTGAGTGGCTTTTTTTGTAATAAAGTTTTGTTTCAAATGTACTACACTATGAAGTGATAGCTTTGTGTTTGTACCCTCTTTCTGTAGCTGG
The DNA here is from genome assembly GCF_027579735.1 of Bombina bombina. Classification (NCBI taxonomy): domain Eukaryota; kingdom Metazoa; phylum Chordata; class Amphibia; order Anura; family Bombinatoridae; genus Bombina; species Bombina bombina. Next base: position 220,206,841 of record NC_069506.1, read on the forward strand.
TTGTCAGCTTGAGGAAAAGGAGGAAATTATCTAACTTGTTATCTTTGAAGGACCTTGTTTATAGTTTACAGGATGGAATGACATTACTTAAAGGGACATAAAAACCATTTTTTTCTTTCTTAAAGAGACACTGAACCCAAATTTTTTCTTTCGTAATTCAGATAGAGCATGCAATTTTAAGCAACTTTCTAATGTACTCCTATTATCAAATTTTCTTCATTCTCTTGGTATCTTTATTAGAAAAGCAAGAATGTAAGTTTAGATGCCGGCCCATTTTTGGTGACGAACCTGGGTTGTTCTTGCTGATTGTTGGATAAATTAATCCACCAATAAACAAGTGCTGTCCAGGTTACTGAACCAAAAAAGTAGCTGGCTCCTTAGCTTAGATGCCTTCTTTTTCAAATAAAGATAGCAAGTGAACGAAGAAAAATTGATAATAGGAGTAAATTAGAAAGTTGCTTAAAATTGCATGCTCTATCTGAATAACGAAAGTGTCCCTTTAATTCAGAAAGAGCATGTGATTTTAAACAACTTTCCAATTTATTTATATTATTTAATTTGCTTCCTTCTATTATTACCCTTTGCTGACAGGTTTATTTAAGCTCTGAGTAGCAAATAACCTAGGTTTTAGCTGCTGATTGGTGGCTACCTATATATATTGATTGCCATTGGCTCACCCTTGTGTTCAGTTAGAAACTTGTAGTGCATTGCTGCTCCTTCAACAAAGTGTATGACAAGGAGATTTTTATAGACTGCGCAAACTAGGGGTATATAGGCTAGTGAGTTCTAGGGGTCTTCCTCAAAAAATCCCCAAAAATATCTAGATACAAGAAGTTTGTTTGGAAGAACACACAAGCGCCAATGAGGCTAATACCCACAAAAATGGAGACAATCTAATTATATAAATTAATTTTTTTTATTTATATATTTATAAAACCAAGTTTAAAATTAGAAATGGAACAAAGTTTTTTTTTAAAACAATTGATCTTAATGCCCAAATAGAGACACTTTTAGCATAATATGGTTGGCCAACCTTAGTGTTTGAATTTTGCAATAGTATCAATCAAGCCTATCTGAAAAGTTAGTTTCCAATATCTGCAATATGTTCCTTATGACTTAAGCAGAGTAACAGAATACCACATAGTATCAATATTAGCTAAATAGTAAAATAGGGTAGTCACAATCTTACAGCAATAAACCAATGTTTTGGCACACTGACAGAGAATTCCTAAGTGAGTCCCTTTATACTGTAGCGGTTATTCCTCAATCTTTATAACGGTTATTTCTTGAACCAGTTTTTAAAACGTTTTTAAAAAGGTAGCTAAATTTCCTTAACAAGTGCACTTGTTTAGCGGTTACCTTATGAAGTTCGTAGTGTAGTTTAAAATCCTGTCGAGTGAAACTTATCCTTGCCGATTCTGGAGCCGTTCTATTTCTTTCAGCGTCTCCCGCTGTGTGTTTCAGAGTCCACGCCTTCTCCGGAAGGGGCTCTGATTGGATCTCTATTAGGGGAGTTTCCTCTTAGGCGGTGAGTGACGGCTCTACGGCTGTTGTTCACTTTCTTCAATCCAGGTTGTTTGATCCTTACGGTATGGAGATTAAACAACGCGTTTCCGCTGAAACACTTCAGCCTTTGTCAAGCTAGCCTTTGTCAAGATAAAGGCTACAAAGTGGCGTAAGTTTGATAAACTAGCGATGTCCAGAAATGAGCGTCTAATAAAAAAAATTAAAAAACATCTACCGTAAAAATCTAACCCGCCTCCCAAAACTAAACTTGACATGTAAAAACCCCTATATCCGCCATCAAACCCAAATCGGAACTAATCATAAAAATATTAACCCCTAAACTGACAAACCCCCCACAACGCAATATGCCTAATTAAACTATTAACCCCAATCCGCAATTCACCCACATCGCGATCTACCTAATAAAAGTATTAACCCCTAAATCCGCCAACCCCAACATCACAAACTACCTATTAAAACTATTAACCCCTAATCCACCATTAACCCACAACACAATAAACCTATTAAACTATTAACCCCTAATCTGCCAAACCCACACAACGCAATAATGCTAATAAATCTATTAACCCCTAAACTGCCAAACCCCACAATGCAGAGTAACTAATCACTAAGCCCCCTAACCTAACACCAACCCCAACATCACAAACTACCTATTAAAACTATTAACCCCTAATCCACCATTAACCAACAACACAATAAACCTATTAAACTATTAACCCCTAATCCGCCAAACCCACACAACGCAATAATGCTAATAAATCTATTAACCCCTAAACTGCCAAACCCCACAATGCAGAGTAACTAATCACTAAGCCCCCTAACCTAACACCCCCTAAATTAACCCATTACATAACTTAAAATAAAACTAAATTACAATTAAAATAAAAAACCTAACATTACTTTAAAAATAAAAAATTGCATAAAATAAAAAAAACTAAAATTACAGAAAATAAAAAACAAAATGATCCAAAAAAAAAAATGATACCTAATCACTATGAAAATAAAAAAGCCTCCCCAAAATAAAAACACCCCCTAATCTAATATTAAACTACCAATAGCCCTTAAAAGTCCCCCCTCTAAAAGTAAAACCGCCCACCCACCAAACCCCCCCAAATAAAAAAAACCTAACACAAAAAAAACCTAAACTACCCATTGCCCCAAAAGGGACATTTGTATGGGCATTGCCCTTAAAAGAGCATTCAGCTCTTTTAATGCCCTTAAAAGGGCATTCAGCTCTTTTAAGAGTGCCCATAACCCTAATCTAAAAATTAAAAAAATATTTAAAAAAAAAAGCCTAACTTTAACCCCCAGATAGGTACTCACGGTTCCTGAAGTCCGGCGGTGAAGTCTTCTTCCAAGCCACGACCGGTTCCTGAAGTCTGGCAGTGAAGTGTTCTTCCAAGCGGCGACCTCTTCTATCTTTATCCAGGACCTCGGGACTGAAGACCGGCGACCGCGGAACTGATTTGAACAGCCAATAGGATTTCAGTAGCTCTCATCCTATTGGCTGATTTGAATTTGAAGAATCAAATCAGCCAATAGGAATTAAAGGGACGCCATTTTTAATCGTGTACCTTGAATTTACTATTAAGTGTACGGCGGCGATCGTATGAAGAGGATCCTCCACACTTCATGGCTCTGTGGTCGCCGGTCTTCAGTTCCACGGTCAACTTTTACCTTAGCCTTAAAAATACCGGCCATGTTGGTAGAATACCAGCTGGGTGGTAACCCTAGTGTTGGTGTGTGTACCTATTATTAAATAAATGTCCATGCTGTCAGTTTTTTTCTTTTCCTCCTGCTCTTCAGCCTGCGCAACACATTTAATATGAACTGAACTTGCATATGCAACGTTCTGCTCCTTAGACTGCAGCATGCAAGGATTTGTAGTTTACTGGGGTGGCCCAAGAGGATATTCCAGGTTGCCCACTAACTGCTAATAAATGAAACCAACCATTTGTCAGTATGGTGGTAGTCCAGAATCAGAGTACCACCAAAATGATTTCGAGCATATGTGCCGTAGGTTTGCCATTCCTGCCATATTGAATTGATAAAAGCATTTTGACTCAAGCCAAAGAGTAGAATTTGTACTACGTGAACCTGTTCTTACATAGTCAAGATGGACAAACTATTCCAGTGAGTATCCATTCATCCTTAAGGGTAAACTTGGATGGCAATACACTGAACAATATTGATGGGAATTGCTTGCAGCAAATTTGCCTAAAGAAGAAACCAACCAGAAGTTAAAAGAATCCCATAATCCTGATGGTGTGTGGCCTGGATGCTTGCAGAGGCTTTGGAAAATGTTATAGAGCGATGTAATAAGGATCCACCAGGAATGGCTACATACCTCCTACTAATGCTAGTGGGTAAGTGACAATAACATAATATAATTATTGCATTAAATTATTTAGGAGAGGCTGACTACTCTTTAGAAACTATGCCAGCATTTAGAGGACTGGCGGAGACATAGTGTTCTGTATTTCAAGCTATTATCTATTATTTGTGAGCTGCTAAAGATAGAAAGATAACTGATTATCTCTGTATCTTTCAGTCTGGTCCAAGGATCCAACGACTCTTTATGCAGCAGGATTAGGTCTGATATTCTTATGGTTTATGAGCTTAGGAAAAAGACTACAGCTCATTCTACAGACTCATTCTACCAGGCCTTTAGCGTTTTCATTAGCTTTCCATCATGAAGCCTGTGTGGAACAGTCGTACAAAGCTACCCCTTGGTCTGCCTTACAATTTTAAAAGACTTCAATTTTCTTCTATTATGACATTTACATTGTCCTCTTAGTTTCCTTTGCTGAAAAGCATACCTATGTAGGCTTAGCAGCAGCAATGCACTACTGGTTGCTAGCTGGTGATTGGTGGTTATACATATGTCTCTTGTTATTGGCTCACTAGATGTGTTCATCTAGATGTCAGCAGTGCATTGCTGCCCTGGAGCTGACTTTAACTGTGTGCTTAGACCCTTTGCATAAGGGTAAACACAATTACATCCAAACAAGGGTACAGGAATAACATTTTCTAACATGAGAGCATTTTATTATTGCATTTAATATGTCTTTCAAGGGTCAAACTCATTACTCATTATCTCTCCAAATAGGTCCTTGCTTGACAATATATGAACTGAACTCAATTTTCTTCTATTATGACATTTACATTGTCCTCTTAGTTTCCTTTGCTGAAAAGCATACCTATGTAGGCTTAGCAGCAGCAATGCACTACTGGTTGCTAGCTGGTGATTGGTGGTTATACATATGTCTCTTGTTATTGGCTCACTAGATGTGTTCATCTAGATGTCAGCAGTGCATTGCTGCCCTGGAGCTGACTTTAACTGTGTGCTTAGACCCTTTGCATAAGGGTAAACACAATTACATCCAAACAAGGGTACAGGAATAACATTTTCTAACATGAGAGCATTTTATTATTGCATTTAATATGTCTTTCAAGGGTCAAACTCATTACTCATTATCTCTCCAAATAGGTCCTTGCTTGACAATATATGAACTGATACTAACATGAAGGGAAGTGATACAAATAGAATCAAGATAAGCCACTGAGACGTCTGAGAAGAAGTTCCACCTACTCCAGAGAATCATATTTACTCACACATAGTGATTATGTTTTTTTTTCTTTTAGTGCCAAATTCTCTAAAATTCACCAGCATGGTAAGATACACTATGCCAACTGTCACATGATCAATCCAAGGGGAGAGCACGTGTGAGAGCACTGATTACGTTTTGAAAGCAAATACAAATCAAATTGCGCTAGTTTTGCACATATACTCTATCTTTTTCTGCCAGTTTCTTTTCAGAACCGGATTTCCTCTTGTCAAAGTGCAACACACTAAGATCTAGATTTGCACACATCTTTCTGTGTTGCCCTTTCACAGGAAGAAATCCGGCTATTAAAAGAGCCGAATGCCATGAGTGACCGCCTTCTTCTGCATTCAGCAGGTAACAAAACTGCTAAATGCAGATGTCTAATGTTTTCTTACAAACTCACCAGCTTACCTTTGTATAAATAAAACAGCAAGACTAATAGGTGTTAAATGCTTACAGAACATAAGACTTCAACACACAGAAGAAATGCTCAGCCCACTTGCCAAAGCTGCATTTTACAATAGAAAAATACATTAGTTTTTTACCAGATTTTAACTTCATATTTTGAAGTGACATTGTACATTAAATACAATTTAATGTACAATTAAAAAATGTTCTGCTTAATAAAAATATAATTTTTGCTGTGTAATTTAAATTAACTGCATACTTTTATTTACCACAGATATTTAGGGTTGCCAGGTGTCCAGTATTTTAGCAGGCTGTCCAGTAAAATATTCACATTGAAGTGTCCAATTTTTTAAGGTCCCAGAGTGTTAGCTAAATCTAAAAGGCATCCTATGGGGCTGATTTATCATCGGTCTGTCCATCAAGATCTGCTCAGCGGATCATGTCCGACAGACATCGATGAATGTCGACAGCATACGCTGTTGGCATTTATCATTGCACAAGCAGTTCTGGTGAACTGCTTGTGCAATACCGCCCCCTGCAGATTTGTGGCCAATCGGCCGCTAGCATGGGGTGTCAATCAGCCCGATCGTATTGGATCGGGCTTCTCAGAGCAGGCGGACAAGTTATGGAGCATTGGTTTAAAGACCGCTGCTTCATAACTGCTGTTTCCGGCATAAAGCTCCATTTGGAGCTTGATAATTCGGCCCCTAAGCCTCAACACATTTCAAATATTGAGCAGAAAGAAGAGAGTGGCAGTGAAGGCTGCCAAATCACTTCTGTTTATGTTTGTTACTGGCAGCCAAAGTGGTAAAAATATTATTTATATGTTACTGGCAGCCAAGGAGTAAAATTACTGCTCAGTTGTGAAAGATATGCATGGTGGGATCAAGATTGGGAGATAAGATAGAGCTTTTAGGGGGGCGGGGGAATACTGAGTGGCCCTACCTACAATCATGACCAGTCACCAACTGATCTCAGCAACAAACGTTGAATTCTTGGAGGTGCATTTCTCAAGCCCATTTGGTAAATGTGAATCAAAGTTTTGTGATCAGTTTCTGATGAAAATATTCTCCCATACAAAGAAACATGAAATTGTTCACATCCATAAACTAATCCCAGTGTTTTCTTTTCAATTTGAGCATATGATTTTTCTGTATCTGTCAATGCCCTAGATGCATAAGCCACAGGCATCCATCCCGAGGCTTAATTTTGAAATTGAACTGCTCCCAATCCATTCTGTGAAGCATCAGTGGACAACTTAGTTTTTGCTGTTGGATCAAAGAATTGCAGAATTGGTGCAGTAGTAAGCATTTCTTCCAAAAACTTCCATTCTTTCTGGTGATCCTCTGACCATTCCCAGGCATAGTTTTTTTTTTTGAGTAGTTGTCGCATTAGTACAGTTTTGTCTGTTAAATTAGGTATGAACTTGCCAAGTTAATTCACCATTCCTAGTAAGCGTTGTATATCTTGCTTATTTTCTGGCTGTGGCATTTCTGTATTTGCCTTAATCTTTTTCATGTCTGGTAAAACACCACCTCCAGCGAGTTGTTCTCCCAAATATTGAATTGAGGTTTTTCTGAATTAAAACTTAGGGGCCGAATTATCAAGCTCCAAATAGATCTCGATGCCCCTTGTTTCTGGCGAGCCTTCAGGCTCACCAGAAACACAAGTTATGAAGCAGCAGTCTAAAGACCGCTGCTTCATAACCTGTCTACCTGCTCTGAGGCAGCAGACAGACATCACCGGAAATCAACCCCATCGAATACGATCGGGTTGATTGACACCCCCTGCTAGCGGCCGATTGATCTTGCTTGGTTTTACCCCAGATCAGAATATCATTAATGAATACGGTTGTGCCTGGTATTCGTTCAAGAAGTTGAGCATGGTACTATGAAACACTTCTGGTGCTGAACACAAGCCGAAGGGCAGTCGTTTGTAACAGTACCTCCCATAAGGAGTATTGAAAGTGCAGAGTTTCATGCTTTCCTCCTCCAGTGGAATTTGCCAAAATCCTGATGATGCATCCAGTTTACTGAATACAGTTGCTCCACTTAGCTCCCCAAGCAATTCTGGTTTTGTTGGTAAGTGGAAGTGTTCTCTGAAGATGCTTTTATTCAGTTCCTTGGGATCAATACAGATTCTGAGACCCCCATCCGGTTTTTCCACCAACACCATAGAATGAACCCATTCAGTAGGTGTCTTGATTTTCTTTATAATACCTTTTTCCTCCTAGCAAGTTCCCATTTAAGACGATCCCGTAGGGCAACTGGAACATTTCGCATGGCATGCATTACTGGATGAGAACCTTCTTTTAGTTGTATTTTATGTTGCATTGGAAGACATTCTATTCCTTCAAATACTTCAGCATTGTCTGTTAATAAATGTTCTATGTCCTCTTCTTTATTAGTTCTATCAATGGCATTTACCCTTTTAATCAGTCCTAAAGTTTCACACATTTGAAGACCCAGTAGAGCTGGTTTGTTTCCTGGAACTACCAGAATGTTCATTTTATGCGTTTGATTTCCATATTCCAGGAACACACTGCACTTGTCAAGCACTGGGATAAAATCCCCATTATATTTCTTTAGTTTAACTGAGCTTTTCAGAAGTTCTGGTTTGTTCTTCAGTTGGTGATTCTTTCTCTCAGGCATCAAATTAGCTACTTTGTAAGCAATATTAGAGCTATTTGTAATAGCTTCAATGACCCAGTCCTTATCTGTAGCTTTGGTTAAGTCAAGTATTCCAATAAAGAATTATTCTGATTCCTCACTTTCTGACTGGTCAACAATGTGAACCATTTTGTTAGCTTTACACATCTTTTGAAAGTGATTCCTTTTTCCACATGTGCTGCAGATTTGCCCATAAGCCTGGAATTGTCTTATACCATGCTGCTTTCCACATCTGGTACATAGCAAGTCTGATACAGTCTGAGAATTTTCTGTTTGTGTGATAAAACTTTTTCCTTTCATTTTATTTTCATAATGTGGATTCACTTTGTTTTTCCCCACTGTGACTGCCATTACTGGTGCTGTCGCTATACTGTGGCAGAGTGTGCGCACTTGTTCTTGTGCTGCCTCTGAACTTTGACAAATTTCTACTGCTTTTTCCAGTGTTAAGTCTTTCTCTCTAAGCAAGCGTTCTTTAACCCTTATATTTCTGTAGCCCATGACTAGCTGGTCTCTGATTAATGCTTTACACATTGCTCCATAATTACATTATCTACTCTTCAATTTTAAGTCTGTTACATACTCCTCAATAGTCTCTATTTCATTTTGCATTCTACATCTGAAAAGATACCTTTCATAGATTTCATTGCGTCTAGGTACACAGTACTGTTCAAATTTGTCTAGAACAACCTGATAAACATCCCTTTCTTCATCTGTAAATGTGAAGGTGTTGTATACATCTATTGCTGCTGATCCTGCTACAGTCAGAAAAAGTGCAATCTTTTGTTCATCATCTTGCTCCTGAGCTCCTATAGCTCTAACATATAGCTGGAATCTTTGCTTAAACCTCTGCCATGCATCTTCCATATTACCAGTCATTTTCAATTCTGCTAGAGGATTTAACTTTTCCATCTTAATGTTACTGACTCTAGATTTATTTTGTTCTGAATTATGCAGTATTAATATAAAAGTCTGTAGTGCTGTTGGAATCACAGTCAATTGTACATGTTATGATGCACTTAGTTCATGAGAAGAAGCTGTAGTCACTCTGCCAGAGCCTTGACTCTCACTCTTTTAAATTGCTGCAAATATTTCTTATGGATTCCTCAGAGTCCTTGCATTTCAGTTCAGATGGAAGCAGGGAACTCCTTATTCTGACACCATGTTTTATCTTAATTAATATAAGGAGATCAAGCACAGGTCTTTATAATTGTAAGCTTTATTAAGAATGCAATACACACACACACTATGCAAGAGGCACTTCCTGACTCTACCATTGTGCACATAACAACAGGTTGATATGGTCGATACAGTACCAACTGATAATCTCAATATCAAACAGGTCTCTGGCATTTAGTGGGTGGGGCTGCATATAGGAGTGGCGGTGTTACGTGCATCCAGTGGGTGTGTCTTCATTGGATGTGGATAGGTCATTGAAATGGCTAGTCAGATTGTGGGCATGGTTCGATCAGTCCCTTAAAGAGAAAATGTACTGTAACACATGTCTACCCTTAATACAGTTCCAATGATTTGTTATACCAGCAGCAGGTTATAAAATGTATAAGAACTTGCTTCTTTGGGTTTATTGCTATATAGAAAATAGCTATATTTAATCTTTGACACTACAACCTAATTACATGGGTTGAGCTTGCAGGCAAATCAGATGTCCTTATTTTATCACTTTCTATACACACACATGCTGCCTTATCTTATATATGACTGTATACCAAAGCCCAATACTTAAACAGAACAGTTGAAAACTAACATTGTGTTACTACATTTTATTCTTCTGCTAGTTATGTCTACATATTTTTCTATAGCCATTACTTAAAGGGAAAGTCAACTCCAAAAATGTTAATGTTTAAAAAGATAGATAATCCCTTTATTACTCATTTTCCAGTTTTTCACAGCCAACATGGTTATATTAATATACTTTTTACCTCTGTGATTACCAGGTATCTAAGACTCTTCTGACAGCCCCCTGATCACATAGCTATTTATTGATTATCTATTGACGTGCATTTTAGCCAATTAGTGAAGTGTCATCCACAACCCACGGCATGAGCACAATGTTATCTTTATCTATATGGCTCACATGAACTAGCAGTCTCTTGTTGTGAAAAGCTAATAAAAACGCATATGATAAGAGGCTGTCTGTAGAGGCTTAAAAACAGGCATAGAGGTTTAAATGTTATAAAGTATATTAATATAACAATATTGGTTGTGCAAAGCTTTGGAATGGGTAGTAACATCGTTATCTATCTTTTTAAACAATAACAATTTTGGTGTTGACTGTCCCTTTAAGTATTGAAGTGTTCTGTATAGTTTAGGATACTATTTCAGGTGCCACAATAAAGATAAAATAGCTACTAAAATAGATAATTGACAACAAATTACAGGGGAGAAAATGCTATAGTACACTGTCACTTTAAAACTGTGAGAGGAAGTGGCCATATCTCTCAACTTGAGACAATCCCAAGGGATGTGGGACAGCTGTGAGGTAATTTCACAAATCTCTCTTAACAATCTTTGATAAATGACTTTCATAGTAGTTTTAACAAATTACAATTATAATCTGAATAGTGGCAAACCACCATAACAACCTTTGCGAAATGAAGATGTGAGTACTCTGCATTGACAAGTGATACCATCACTCACTTACTCCAAATATGAATTACTGTGATACACTGGCACAAAATAGCAATATAAAGTGTTCTGTTTTTCCTGAAACATCTAAAACCCCACCTAATACAGCTCCTTCTGTAACATTGTTCTAAAGACACAACGGAATGCTGACATAACAAACAAAAATGAGAAAAGGTTAGAGATCAGATTTAATGCAATCCATATATCTGACATGTTATAAATTTGCTGTAGATTTCTTTGCTTTTAGCCTTTTAAATGGCAGATTTATACTTATAGAATGGGCCACCATAAATATTATAATATATTGAGCGCAATTTGTACTATTACCCTATTTTACAATGCAGTGTTTCTTAATGTTTTTTTATAATCTATTTTCAGTATGTTTTATAAATTGTTATTATATTGTGATATATATTTTTTTGTTTTTGAGACATTGTATACCATGCTTACATTTCTTTATTAAAAGGAAAACACATGCATTACAAGTATTTAATAAAATAAACCTATTGAGTGTTCTTTGTAAAAATTGTAATGAAATTATGCATAAACATTTGTAATAATAATATGCAGCAAAATTTGTATTAAAATCACTCAGCAAAATGCAAATGTACATTAACCCCTTAAGGACCACAGCACTTTTCCATTTTCTGTCCATTTGGGACCAAGGCTATTTTTACATTTCTGCAGTGTTTGTGTTTAGCTGTAATTTTCCGCTTACTCATTTACTGTACCCACACATATTATATACCGTTTTTCTCGCCATTAAATGGACTTTCTAAAGATACCATTATTTTCATCATATCTTATAATTTACTATAAAAAAAATTATAAAATATGAGGAAAAAATGGAAAAAAACACACTTTTTCTAACTTTGAACCCCAAAATCTGTTACACATCTAGAACCACCAAAAAACACCCATGCTAAATAGTTTCTAAATTTTGTCCTGAGTTTAGAAATACCCAATGTTTACGTGTTCTTTGTTTTTTTTGCAAGTTATAGGGAAATAAATACAAGTAGCACTTTGCTATTTCCAAACCACTTTTTTTTCAAAATTAGCGCTAGTTACATTGGGACACTGATATCTGTCAGGAATACCTGAATATCCCTTGACATGTATATATTTTTTTTTAGAAGACATCCCAAAGTATTGATCTAGGCCCATTTTAGTATATTTCATGCAACCATTTCACTACCAAATGCGATCAATTAAAAAAAATTGTTCACTTTTTCACAAATTGTTTCACAAACTTTAGGTTTCTCACTGAAATTATTTACAAACAACTTGTGCAATTATGGCATAAATGGTTGTAAATGCTTCTCTGGGATCCCCTTTGTTCAGAAATAGCAGACATTTATGGCTTTGGCATTGCTTTTTGGTATTTAGAAGGCCGCTAAATGCCACTGCGCACCACACGTGTATTATGCCCAGCATTGAAGGGGTTAATTAGGGAGCTTGTAGGGAGCTTGTAGGGTTAATTTTAGCTTTAGTATAATGTAGTAGACAACCCAAAGTATTGATCTAGGTCCATTTTGGTATATTTCATGCCACCATTTCACCGCCAAATGCGAACAAATAAAAAAAAGCGTTACATTTTTCACAATTTTAGGTTTCTCACTGAAATTATTTACAAACAGCTTGTGCAATTATGGCATACATTGTTGTAAAAGCTTCTCTGGGATCCCCTTTGTTCAGAAATAGCAGACATATATGGCTTTGGCTTTGCTTTTTGGTAATTAGAAGGCAGCTAAATGCCGTTGCGCACCACACGTGTATAATGCCCAGCATTGAAGGGGTTAATTAGGGAGCTTGTAGGGAGCTTGTAGGGTTAATTTTAGCTTTAGTGTAGGTATCAACCTCCCACATGACACATCACACCCCCTGATCCCTCCCAAACAGCTCTCTTCCCTCCCCCACCCCACAATTGTCCCCGCCATCTTAAGTACTGGCAGTAAGTCTGCCAGTACTAAAATAAGAGTTTTTTGGGGATTTAAAAAAAAAAAAACAATAATAATTCTGCTCTGTAGGATCCCCCCTTAGCCCCCAACCTCCCTGATCCCCCCCAAACAGCTCTCTAACCCCCCTCTCTGCCTTATTATGCGCCATATTGGGTACTGGCAGCTGTCTGCCAGTACCCAGTTTGAACTCAAATGTTTTTTTATCAATTTTTTTTTATTTTATTATTTAGCTGCCCCCCCTCAATTATGTAGCTGCCCCCCCTCAACCCCCAACCTCCCACCCTCCCAGATCGTTTAAATGTTTTATGATGCCACCCTCTCTCCCACCAAGTACCCCTGTTGTTCCATAGTGTAGGTTTCCCACCCCCCGCGCGCGCGCACCCGCTCCCGCTCCCGCGCTCCCGTGCACGCGCGCGCACCCGCGCACGCGCGCGCACTCGATCCCGCCCCCCTTCCCACCAATGGCCGCCCACCCGCCTCCCTAGATCAGCTCCCACCCACCAACGAACATGGCCATTGATGGCCGATGCAGAGAGGGCCACAGGGTGGCTCTCTCTGCATCGGACGGCTAAAAAATGTTATAGCAGGATGCCTCAATATCGAGGCATCACTGCTATAACATGAAAGCAGTTGGAAGTGATCAGGATCGCTTCCACTGCTTTCAAAGACCAACGACGTACGGGGTACGTCCTTGGTCATTAACTGCATTTTTTTGCAGGACGTACCCCATACGTCGTTGGTCGTTAAGGGGTTAAAGTGACACTAAACACTAAATACATTTCATGTACCTATCATAATCATTTAGACCTCCCAACGGTCCCTATTTGCGAGGGATAGTCCCTGATTCTGTGCTTTGTCCCTCTGTGACAGTCATACAGAATACCCAGGAACACCAACAAACCAACAAACTGCCCTGACACACCCACAGACCACCCAGAAACACCCACAATCCCACCCACTAATCCCCCATGTTCCTTCCCCTCCCAACACGGCTCCACCCACAAAATGGTGAAGGGCTCATATTAACCTCCCGTATCCCTCATTCTCAGCCACAAATGTTGGGAGGTATGTGTCAAGGTATAAGTAAAGATTAATATATATATATATATATATATATATATATATATATATATATATATATATATATGTATTTGGCTAGTCAGTAGCAAATGATTCATTCATTCAGAAAAATTGACTTAACTCATGTTCAGTTCTTCCCCCATTCAGTAGGCAAAGTTATTTTAAACATCCAAGTGAGAACAATAAAACATTTGGTTTATTTAACTTTAACAGCCTTTCCAAGAGACCATATGTGGCCACTACCTGGAAATATGTGATAAAATTTCCTACGTTGCCTAGAAATCTAGTTTAAGTGATATATCTTGTGGGAATGTGACCATTTACATTCAAATGCAAATGACCCCTGCTATGTAATTCTGACACTTAAATATACGTAATGCAGACACTATGTCTGGGGGAGCATACAAGCACTGAACCATGGACTCAAAAATAAAAACATTTTTTTTTATTCTCTCTGTTTTCCAGAAATCTAATGAAAATTATAAGAGCAACTGAGTTAATGAGATATCTGGATGAATAAATATATAACAATGCATAATCTGCTGGATTTTTGTATAATTTTGAACACTGCATAGAAATGAATGTGTATATATATATATATATATATATATATATATATATATTGAAAGCATAAAATGTCTTAGCCTCTGTGTTTTAAGAATATTTGCGGATTGCTGATTTTGTAAACTGTTGTGTGGGAGACAGTCAAACTATAAGAAAAGTGGGCCATACTTTTTCTTATCAATTGCAATTACATTTATTTTTATATGAGGTGGGACAAGTCTTGAAGCTGAATATCATCCGGTAAAGTATATATATATATATATATATATATATATATATATATATATATATATATATATATATATATATATATAGTTAAATATTACAGGTAATATTTTAAAACAAAAATATATGCATAGTCACTGCAGTTTAAAGTATAGTTGAGAGATTTATAAAGAGCAGTTTGTATTTGAACTCATATTCAAAGTCTATGTATTGTTAAACAAATCCTTGATGCTTAATTGCTTCATCTGTGCAAATATAGGCCTAGATTTAGAGTTGGGCGGTAGCCATCAAAACCAGCGTTAGAGGCTCCTAACGCTGGTTTTGGGCTACCTCTGGTATTTAGAGTCAGTCAGGAAAGGGTCTAACGCTCACTTTCCAGCCGCAACTTTTCCATACCGCAGCTCCCCTTACGTCAATTGCGTATCCTATCTTTTCAATGGGATCTTTCTAACGCCGGTATTTAGAGTCGTAGCTGAAGTGAGCGTTAGAAATCTAACGACAAAACTCCAGCCGCAGAAAAAAGTCAGTAGTTAAGAGCTTTCTGGGCTAACGCCGGTTTATAAAGCTCTTAACTACTGTGCTCTAAAGTACACTAACACCCATAAACTACCTATGTACCCCTAAACCGAGGTCCCCCCACATCGCCGCCACTCTAGCTTTAGGGGTTAATCCATTTATTACAGTAGCGGCGAGATTCGGTCGGCAGATTAGGGGTTAATAATTGAAGTTAGGTGTCGGCGATGTTAGGGAGGGCAGATTAGGGGTTAATACTATTTATTATAGGGTTATTGAGGCGGGAGTGAGGCGGATTAGGGGTTAATAACTTTATTATAGTAGCGGTGCTGTCCGCTCGGCAGATTAGGGGTTAATAAGTGTAGGCAGGTGGAGGCGACGTTGTGGGGGGCAGATTAGGGGTTAATAAATATAATATAGGGGTCGGCGGTGTTAGGGGCAGCAGATTAGGGGTACACAGAGATAATGTAGGTAGCGGCGGTTTACGGAGCGGCAGATTAGGGGTTAAAAAAAATATGCAGGTGTCAGCGATAGCGGGGGCGGCAGATTAGGGGTTAATAAGTGTAAGGTTAGGGGTGTTTAGACTCGGGGTACATGTTAGAGTGTTAGGTGCAGACGTAGGAAGTGTTTCCCCATAGACAACAATGGGGCTGCGTTAAGAGCTGAACGCTGCTTTTTTGCATGTGTTAGGTTTTTTTTTCAGCTCAAAATGCCCCATTGTTTTCTATGGGGATATCGTGCACGAGCACGTTTTTGAAGCTGGCCGCGTCCGTAAGCACCGCTGGTATCTAGAGTTGCAGTGGCGTTAAATTATGCTCTACGCTCCCTTTTTGGAGCCTAATGCAGTGAAAACCCAGCCATTCTGTGAACTCTAAATACCAGCGGTATTTAAAAGGTGCGGGAGAAAAAAAGCACGCGTAGCTAACACACCCCTTTGGCCGCCAAACTCTAAATCTAGCTGATAGAGTTATAACTCAGAATTTGATTGTTGGCACAAATAATATATACAATTTCTGATGTTTAAATTAGAATTGTGTTAGAATAAAGTGTGATTAAATAACTGAGTATATTACTTGAATGTTAGTAGCTGCTATCTTAAGTCTCATTGTAACATTTTAAATGCAACTCTGAATGAAAGGCTATTGTGAATAAGGCCAGTTCTAAAGGTAAACTTTATGAGCTTTGTAAGAAGTATAGCGTATTTTATTAGTTTTAATAGCATATAATATTGACTCATATTCTGGTTCCTACAGATATATTTCAATTTGTTCATAGATATTAACTAATAATAAAGAATTCAGAAATTTATATTAATGTTATTGTCTTAAGAATATGCATATTTGATTGTGGGTTTAGTTTAAAGAAAGATTGTTAAATATATTAAGTTATTTCCCATCCATATACTCACATATTATTTGGAGAGTACTGCTAAGATTCTTATAAATATATTGACATATTATATGGAGGCACTTGCATGAGATATTATTAATATTTGTCATAATGATATAATATATTTATAGTAAATAGAAATTATTATAAAAGAGAAGAAAAAGATTTCATATTTCGAAAATAATATTTTGAAAATATATCTTTTTTTTAAAATTGAAATATTGATTGTCATATTTCGAGGTTAATATTAATATTTTGAAATATTATTAAAAATTAATTTTTGAAAAATTTATAAAAATATTATTTTTTCATATTTCAAAATTAATCAAAAATATTAATTTTTCATATTTCAAAATTCATAAAAATATTAATTTTTCATATTTCAAAATTCATAAAAATATTAATTTTTCATATTTCAAAATTCATAAAAATATAAATTTTTCATATTTAAAAATTAATATTAATTTTTTTTTAAAATATATATTTTTTTTCTTCTCTCATTTTATTGGTAAAAATTGTATTAGTATTGTAATTTAACTAAATACTAAACCAATATAATAATGTCTATAGCCAGAAGTGAATCATTTAATTCTGTACATAGCATTGAAAATGGTCCCCTGACAATACCCCTTACTCAAGGTCAGGTCCTGAAGAAGGACATTATAGGCCACATTAAAGAGAGGCTTAATATTGCGGGTGGATTAAATGATTTTATGGATATGCTTGAAATTAAGGCTAAAAATATTGCCGTTGATAATAATATGTGGAATGAAAACAATGAATTATTCCAAGAATTATTAATGATTAATCAATGCAAGACTCTCAAAAAGCGAGAAGAACTAATACTAAAATCTTGGCCCCTTGTGATAGGCGTTATTGACAAAATGTCGCTTTGCCTCAAAGACAAAGAATTGCAAATACAGGAGCTAGAAAGTAGTATTCGCTCTTCACGCAGATGCGAAGAGAATTTAAAAATAGCCAAAAATAAAATGGATGATTTTGCCAAAAACGTAACCACTTTAGATAAGCATAACATAGACTTACTAGCACAGGTACAAGAGTTAAGTAAACAGCTTGCGCAAAGCCAGAGAACTAAGGCCTAGATTTGGAGTTTGGCGGTAGCCGTGAAAACCAGCGTTAGAGGCTCCTAACGCTGGTTTTAGGCTACCGCCGGTATTTGGAGTCAGTCAAAAAAGGGTCTAACGCTCACTTTTCAGCCGCAACTTTTCCATACCGCAGATCCCCTTACGTAAATTGCGTATCCTATCTTTTCAATGGGATCTTTCTAACTCCGGTATTTAGAGTTGTGTCTGAAGTGAGCGTTAGAATTCTAACGACAAAACTCCAGCCGCAGAAAAAAGTCAGTAGTTAAGAGCTTTCTGGGCTAACGTCGGTTCATAAAGCTCTTAACTACTGTGCTCTAAAGTACACTAACACCCATAAACTACCTATGTACCCCTAAACTGAGGCCCCCCCACATCGCCGACACTCAATTACATTTTTTTAACCCCTAATCTGCCGACCGCCACCTACGTTATACTTATGTACCCCTAATCTGCTGCCCCTAACACCGCCGACCCCTATATTATATTTATTAACCCCTAACCTGCCCCCCACAACGTCACCACCAGCTACCTACAATAATTAACCCCAAATCTGCTGACCGCAAAGAGCCGCCACCTACATTATAGCTATGTACCCCTAATCTGCTGCCCCTAACACTGCCGACCCCTATATTATATTTATTAACCCCTAATCTGCCCTCCCTAACATCGCCGACACCTAACTTAAATTATTAACCCCTAATCTGCCGACCGAATCTCGACCGCTATTCTAATAAATGTATTAACTCCTAAAGCTAAGTCTAACCCTAACACTAACACCCCCCTAAGTTAAATATAATTTAAATCTAACGAAATAAATTAACTCTTATTAAATAAATTATTCCTATTTAAAGCTAAATACTTACCTGTAAAATAAATCCTAATATAGCTACAATATAAATTATAATTATATTATAGCTATTTTAGGATTTATATTTATTTTACAGGTAACTTTGTATTTATTTTAACCAGGTACAATAGCTATTAAATAGTTAAGAACTATTTAATAGCTAAAATAGTTAAAATAATTACAAAATTACCTGTAAAATAAATCCTAACCTAAATTACAATTAAACCTAACACTACACTATCAATAAATAAATTAAATAAACTACCTACAATTATCTACAATTAAACCTAACACTACACTATCAATAAATTATTTAAATAAAATATCTACAAATAACTACAATGAAATAAACTAACTAAAGTACAAAAAATAAAAAAGAACTAAGTTACAAAAAATAAAAAATATTTACAAACTTAAGAAAAATATTACAACAATTTTAAACTAATTACACCTACTCTAAGCCCCCTAATAAAATAACAAAGACCCACAAAATAAAAAAATGCCCTACCCTATTCTAAATTACTAAAGTTCAAAGCTCTTTTACCTTACCAGCCCTGAACAGGGCCCTTTGCGGGGCATGCCCCAAGAAATTCAGCTCTTTTGCCTGTAAAAAAACACATACAATACCCCCCCCAACATTACAACCCACCACCCACATACCCCTAATCTAACCCAAACCCCCCTTAAATAAACCTAACACAAAGCCCCTGAAGATCTTCCTACCTTATCTTCACCATACCAGGTATCACCGATCCGTCCTGGCTCCGATATCTTCATCTAAGCCCAAGCGGGGCTAGACATCCATCATCCGACGGCTGAAGAAGTCCAGACGAGGCTCCAAAGTCTTCATCCTATCCGGGAAGAAGAGTAGATCCGGACCAGCAACCATCTTCTTCCAAGCGGCATCTTCTATCTTCATCCGATGAGGACCAGCTCCATGTAGAAGACCTCCACCGCGGACCCATCTTCTTCCGACGACGACTTCCCGACGAATGACGGTTCCTTTAAGGGACGTCATCCAAGATGGCGTCCCTCGAATTCCGATTGGCTGATAGGATTCTATCAGCCAATCGGAATTAAGGTAGGAATATTCTGATTGGCTGATGGAATCAGCCAATCAGAATCAAGTTCAATCCGATTGGCTGATTCAATCAGCCAATCAGATTGAGCTCGCATTCTATTGGCTGTTATTTTATTAGGGGGCTTAGAGTAGGTGTAATTAGTTTAAAATTGTTGTAATATTTTTCTTATGTTTGTAAATATTTTTTTATTTTTTGTAACTTAGTTCTTTTTTATTTTTTGTACTTTAGTTAGTTTATTTCATTGTAGTTATTTGTAGGTATTGTATTTAATTTTTTTATTGATAGTGTAGTGTTAGGTTTAATTGTAACTTCGGTTAGGATTTATTTTACAGGTAATTTTGTAATTATTTTAACTATTTTAGCTATTAAATAGTTCTTAACTATTTAATAGCTATTGTACCTGGTTAAAATAAATACAAAGTTACCTGTAAAATAAATTTAAATCCTAAAATAGCTATAATATAATTATAATTTATATTGTAGCTATATTAGGATTTATTTTACAGGTAAGTATTTAGCTTTAAATAGGAATAATTTATTTAATAAGAGTTAATTAATTTTGTTAGATTAAAATTATATTTAAGTTAGGGGGGTGTTAGTGTTAGGGTTAGACTTAGCTTTAGGGGTTAATACATTTATTAGAATAGCGGTGAGCTCCAGTCGGCAGATTAGGGGTTAATGTTTGAAGTTAGGTGTCGGCGATGTTAGGGAGGGCAGATTAGGGGTTAATACTATTTATTATAGGGTTAGTGAGGCGGATTAGGGGTTAATAACTTTATTATAATAGCGGTGCGGTGCGGTCGGCAGATTAGGGGTTAATAAGTGTAGGCAGGTGGAGGCGACGTTGTGGGGGGCAGATTAGGGGTTAATAAATATAATATAGGGGTTGGCGGTGTTAGGGGCAGCAGATTAGGGGTACATAGGGATAACGTAAGTAGCGGCGGTTTACGGAGCGGCAGATTAGGGGTTAAAAATAATATGCAGGGGTCAGCGATAGCGGGGGCGGCAGAATAGGGGTTAATAAGTGTAAGGTTAGGGGTGTTTAGACTCGGGGTACATGTTAGGGTGTTAGGTGCAGACGTAGGAAGTGTTTCCCCATAGACAACAATGGGGCTGCGTTAGGAGCTGAACGCCGCTTTTTTGCAGGTGTTAGGTTTTTTTTCAGCTCAAACTGCCCCATTGTTTCATATGGGGGAATCGTGCACGAGCACGTTTTTGAGGCTGGCCGCGTCCGTAAGCAACTCTGGTATCGAGAGTTGAAGTTGCGTTAAATATGCTCTACGCTCCTTTTTTGGAGCCTAACGCAGCCATTCTGTGGACTCTCAATACCAGAGTTATTTTAAAGGTGCGGCCAGAAAAAAGCCAGCGTTAGCTACTCGGGTCGTTACCGAAAAAACTCTAAATCTAGCCGTAAGTGATTTAAAAAGGTCGTATCGCCATAATGAAAACCCCTATATTAACAGTGAGAATAATGCAGATAATGCTAACTCCCTTAGAGAACGCGTCAGGGACGAAGTGCAGAAATATATGGAAGAAAACCCCTGTTGGGTCAGAAATAGATTTCCCAAATAGGCAGTCACCTCATGATATAAATTTAGGGAGCTGCTGCAACTCAGCTGATGAGGGGGAGGAAAACTTTAATAGAATCAGAGGGTGGAGCTAAATGCCCAAATAGCCCACGTAACAATAATATACGTAGGGGGTCTCCCCATGGTGAAAATAGGGAACACTCAAACCCCAAAAATAAGGCTCCTAGAGAATACCAAAATAAGTCTAATAAGGTATATGACTCCCATAAAATAGTTACTTTCCTAAAGGGTGCAGTACCTGTATTCTCCAACAAGGGAACAAACTCTGTAATTGATCACTTAGAGGCCTTTGAAAATGCATTAGCTATAATGAATGTTACAAGTGAGAAATTAAAAATTAAATTTCTGACCTGGGTATTTGAAGGTAAACATCACACATTCTTTACTAAAGGATATGAATATTCATTCCTGGAGAGAAATAAAACGACAATGCAGAAAAGAGTTCGGGCAACATCGCACCAAAACTGCAGCGAAAATAGCTGTATATGGTTTAAAATGTAGTGCGAATCAAAGTCCCATAGAGTTCCTTTCTGTATTGAAAAATGCGTACAGTATGGCTGAAGATAATCCCATATTTGAATGCTCAGAATTAGTAAATTTATATTTTGAAGCACTGCCCACACCCATCAAAATTAATCTAGCTAGAGATTTTGATGAGAACTGTTCCTTGGAGTGGCTGATCAAAGAGAGTACAAAGTTATACTCTATTCAGCAGTCCAGTGAACAGGGGGTTAAAAAGGAATCAAAACCCAAAATTGTGGCAGAAACTAGGGTGTCACCTAGCCCACTAAATTTGGAGTCTAAAAAGAAAACCTATGCAGAGGTGGCCAAAGGAAACGGGCCATCTCCACAGAGGTTTAACTCTACCCCTTCCCCAACACGGGTTGAGGTGCAGAGAGACTATATCCAAAAGGGGGGACATAATCAGGTGAATAATTACTCACAAAGAGAATACTCACCAAATAATTGGTATCCGTGCAAGGGTAGATTCAATAGATGGCAAAGATATTCTCAGGGTAACCAGAACCCCAAGTAAATAATGCTCCCCAAAATCTTAATACTGAACAAGTTGAACCCCAGGGGCAACCACGCCAGGATAGAAATAGAGGCCCTGATTCTGAGGGGAACCAATGGTCCAGGAATCATTATTATGGGGCATCAAGAGGTAGGCCCAGGGGTAGAGGTAACTTGTATGATCATGTAGATATGCTTTATACCCAGTTAAATCGGTTGAGCGAACAATTCGCTAATATGAGTCAACCTTTTATGGCTCAGCAACCGAACAATACCTTTTTAGGGGTACAGCCAGTGGTCAGCAGTGGACCACAGGCACAGTCATAAATACTGCAGTATCACCTGAAAGGGAGGGGAGAGATATACAAAGTGTAATGATAAATGTCAATGGTACTAATCATGTTCTCTCCCCACAGACTGGAAATGGACGATTTAGCTGTGATGACGAGCAACCTCGGCCTGAAAGCATTAACCAATCTTTTCCTTTGCAGTGTTCTCTTAACCTTATTTCCACAGATGCAGTACACAAGAATCCAGCCGGCCCTGTCATAGAGGAGACCGGTAGGTATGAAGTTTCTTCTGCGTCGGAAAACATGGTAAAAAAAAAACACGTGGCGAAGCCCACAAGTGTGCAATCACGCTAATTTTATGTGTAAAATGGTAGAAACTGCAGGGAGATATTATGTATTAGCTGAGCTACAAGATTCAGTCTCCAATCCTATCATGGGATTAATTGATACTGGGTCTCAGGCAACTATTATCCCACAGGTACTACACACAGCTAAATGAGCTAACACCCCACAAACCTAAAATAAAAGAATTTGATGGTTCTCTAATAGGAGTTGGGGGTGACTCTCTAAAAGTTTATGGTATGGCCTGGTTAAAATTTAAACTGGGGAACAGGGTCATAAAACACCCTGTCATTATAGTGGATCTACCAACTGATCGTTTAATTATTGGTTGTGATCTCCTGAAGCGATTAAGCACCATAATTGATTGCATAACTAATGTAATTTGGTCAAAAGTTAAAAGGCCTATCAATTATGAGAAATCTGGTATGTCTCGCCCCCGACATAACTGTCACGTGGTGGAAGAGAAACCAGATGCTGTGGAGATTCATTTCAGGAATAACTCTGTACCTGAAATCACTATTTTACAAATAGATGATCAGACTCCTTTAAGTGGCTCTGATGGTAATACTTTTAAAATTTCGCCTGGAAAGATAGCAAATAATTCCTTAGACGGCAATATATTAACCATATCTCTCCACAAGGGGGATCATAAAATCCCTAAGGGGGGGGCCACGCTCAATACCTCGCAGGGATTGAGAGAGTTAAAGAGGATCTATTTATTCCTATACAAGTGCATAAAAAATATGCCAAATTGAGTTTAAAACAGGAAGCTAGCTATATAAGCGAAGGCTTATTAGCGCAGATAGCTGAACCTAAAGTGATTAAATATCTTTCTCCCCAAGACCACTGTATCCAAGGCCTGGATAACAGGTTTGAAAGCTATAACATCACAGTTAAGTGCTGATTATCTGTATCTATAGGTAATAAATCAGTGAAGCACCTGTTTTTAGTTTCAAATACTCCCCATAATCAAATATACATTGACAATGATATCTTACATAGATATGCCATACAAATAGATTTGATTAACTCTTGCCTCTGGAGCAGGTTAAAGGGGGACCATGAAATATTTCAGGATGAAAATGCAGCCCTAAAATCAAACCAGCAGTTGCCATATGCTGTGAATATGAAGGTGTCTAACGATGTTATAATTCCTGCTGCGGCTGATTTCTTTTACCCTTACAGGTAAAAAGAGGTCAGAAATTAAAAACTTTTGAAACACTAATTTGCCTCTCCCATAGAATACAAAATCTGGGTGTCACAATTACCTACACTCCTTTGGTAAATATTGGAACTATTCCACTACATGTTATTGTGCATAACATGACCCCACAGGATATAAACTTATCCAAGGGGACTACCATAGGATACGCGCTGGAATCAAGTTATTACACTTTTGGATTCCAGAATAATGTAATTGGGCTAAAACCTGAAGTATACTTAACTGAAGAACAATTAATAGAACAATCCTTTACATCTATGCCAGAGGGTCTATTTAATATTCAGTCTATTTATCCCTTCAGCTCAGAGGAAGGCATCTGTAAAATTGAAGAAGCCTCTCTAGTGTTTGATCAGCCGATCAAACAGCAAGATTACCCAATACCCAGAGTCATGGGGGCAATGTAAATTATAATCAAGGGGATCTCACCTCTAGGTTGAAAGAAGCCTATGAAATAGGACAGCCTGAAATCTTTCCAGGATTTCAGCAAATAGTCAAAGAGCAAATATCCTTAGCTAATGGCTGTTCCAGCGATGATGAACGCCAACTGCTGCGAGAACTCCTGTTGGAGTACAAGGATATTTTTGCTAGGGATTCTTATGACTGTGGTACTACAGACTTGCACATTGCAAGAATACAAACAGATCCCGATGCACCACCTGTCTTTGTTAAACAATACAGACTTCCTTTAGCCTCATATGATTCTCTTGCAGAAATCATAAGGAACTTGGAAGAATAAGGTATTATCAGATAGGTGCACAGCTCTTATAACAATCCTATTCTAGGTGTTCTTAAAGGGACAGTAAACCTAAAAAATAATGTTATATAATTCTGCACATAGTGCAGAATTATATAACATTATTTTAGTGCTATTGTTATAAAAGGCTTTTTTGCCTTTGTATTTTTTAAAAATATGCCGCTTTTACAGACCCGCTCTCTGCTCTCTGCTGAGCGGGTCTGTTTTTTTTACTCAGTGCATCGGGCCAGCTGTATAATCACAGCCCGGCCCTACCGCCCCATAGCATTAAGTGCAGCTCGCTCCTGCTGTCAGACAGCCATTGATTGTGCACAGGGATATTGGACCATAACAGTACATGATGAAGACCAGTATAAGCTGGCATTCTCATTCCAACAGGTCCAATATGCATTTCAGAGACTCCCTTTTGGATACATAAATTCTGGACATGAATTTGCTGTATTCATGCATAAGGCTATGCCTGATGCACTGGAAAGGGGGACCTTATCTTATGTTGATGATGTTTTAATCAAAAGCACAGACTTTGAAAAACACATCACAAAGCTTAAACACGTCCTCAGCCAACTTAAAAGGGCAGGTGTCAAATTATCCCTAGAGAAAGCTCAATGGTGCCGCACTCGTGTAAACTTCTTGGGACATGAAGTTACTTCTGAAGGGCTAAATCCTCAGAAGAAAAAGGTGGAAGCTATAGTAAATTCTAAAAACCCAACTAACTTAAAGGAATTGAGATCATTCCTGGGTATGACAAATTATTCTCGCAAATTCATTGATAATTATGCAGAGTTAGCTAAACGACTACTACTTCTTCTAAAGAAGGATGTGAAATGGCACTGGAGTGAGTCTCAAGAGACAGCCATCAAAGAGCTGAAGAGAAAATTCACACAAGCACCTTGCTTAGCATACCCTGAAGGTGGTAAACCTTTCTTCTTAGAGACAGGTTACACAGATGTAAGCATGAGTGCTGTTTTATACCAAAAGCATGATAATTTAAGCAAAGCCATTGCTTATGCGATCAAAACTCTATCCCCAGTAGAAATAAAATTTAGCAAATGCGAAAAAGCCCTCTTATCTACTGTATGGGCTCTACAAAATTTCCGCAGCTATGTACAGGGCGAGAAAATTATTGTAGAAACGGCCCACCAGCCTTTGCTATATTTGCAAAATGAGAGAATAAGAGATGGGAATTTGTCAAATGGCCGCATAACAGCGTGGACTCTTTCCTTACAAGGCTGTCCTTTAGAAATTCGCTACAAGCAGAATAAAAAGAATCCAGTCGCACAGGGGCTTGCTGAGCTCCACGACTGTACTGCTAAAGATTCTGGGGAAGAATTGTCAGAAGATGATTTCTTGGAGGAACAATTGCTTTCCCCATATAAAATGTACAATGAGGACAATTGTCAAACATTACCTTGGGTGTATGTTGATGGTTGTTCTTACCATGCCACTATTGATAATGAGCGCAGATTAGTCGTTGGCATTGGTATAACTTGGGCAAATGGATTCTCAAATATATCTATAGGTTTTAACATTGGACCAAGATCCAGTCAAGTTGCAGAACTCACTGCTGTTCTAAAAACCATTGAAATGGCTATTGAACATGGTATTCATGAATTTGTGATCATAACTGACTCAAATTATGTGCGTGACAGTTTTGTTGAATACCTGCCAGCTTGGAAAAGAAATGGCATGCAGAAAAGCAATAACAAACCAGTCAAGCATGGCAAGTTGTTCTACAAGATTGATAATCTGGTGGTATCCAATAATTTGACAATACACTGGAAAAAGACCAAGGGTCATTCCAGGGTTCTAGGCCCAGATAAGGAAGGCAATGATCTTGTGGATTCATTAGCCAAACAAGGAGCCATAACTGGAGAACTCCTTAATATTGACCACTTAATGGGTGCAATTCAGGTAGAAGCCATTACCAGAAACCAGGCAAAACAACAGAGTGGTCCTAACTTGGTACAATGGAGTCAGGATTCCCCAAGTGAGGACCTGATCACTAGTCAAAAAGAAGACCCCATTGTAGGCACCTTCTATAAACACATAGAAGATCCTGAAAATAACCCCATATCAAAAGATGACTGTATTGGCAAAGAAGATCTTAGAATTTTAATGAAATCCAGAACACAATTCAAGTTACAGGATGGTTTGTTAATTAGAACCTCCAAAACTGGCATCCAGCAATGAGTAGTACCCACCAAGTTCAGAGGTCTAATGCTTCAACATGCCCATGATGCTCCCACATCTGGTCATCGTGGTGCCAAACTCACATATGAAATATTGCGTGACTACGCTTTTTGGCAACACATGTTGAAAGATGTTCAAACCTATTGTCAAGGGTGTCTAATCTGTCCACAGTTCCAACCCACTGCACCAACGCATAGAGCTCCATTGCAGAAAAGGGGGATGGTAATGCCATGGTCAGATATACAAATTGATTTTATTGGTCCAGTAACAAGGTCATCAAGAGGTAACAAATACATGTTAACCGTGACATGCCTGTTCACTAAATGGGTAGAGTGCATCAGTGCACCTAACAATAGTGCTGAAACATGCGCATCATTGCTCATCAACCACGTGTTTTCCAGATTTGGTTTGCCCCAAAGAATCTAATCAGATCTGGGAACCCACTTCACTAGCGAAGTGATGACCAAAATGTGGAAAATACTAGGGGTAAAAAGAAAGCTCCATATTGCTTAAAGAGCTGCCTCAAGTGGTGGTGTAGAGCGTTACAACCAGTCCATTGTTAAAATCCTCAAAAAGTTTGTGAGTGAAACGGGTAAATGGGATGTAAAACTACCTCTAGTTTTAATGGCATTAAGAGCAACTCCAAGTAGAACTACTGTACATCAGACCAAAACTTGATAAACGCTGCCAATACACATCAATATGTGGAGAACCTAAGGCCTAGATTTGGAGTTTGGCGGTAGCCGTGAAAACCATCGTTAGAGGCTCCTAACGCTGGTTTTAGGCTACCGCCGGTATTTGGAGTCAGTCAAAAAAGGGTCTAACGCTCACTTTTCAGCTGCGACTTTTCCATACCGCAGATCCCCTTACGTAAATTGCGTATCTTATCTTTTCAATGGGATCTTTCTAACTCCGGTATTTAGAGTCATGGCTGAAGTGAGCGTTAGAATTCTAACGACAAAACTCCAGCCGCAGAAAAAAGTCAGTAGTTAAGAGCTTTCTGGGCTAACGCCGGTTCATAAAGCTCTTAACTACTGTGCTCTAAAGTACACTAACACCCATAAACTACCTATGTACCCCTAAACCGAGGTCCCCCCACATCGCCGCCACTCGATTAAATATTTTTAACCCCTAATCTGCCGACCGCCACCTACGTTATACTTAAGTACCCCTAATCTGCTGCCCCTAACACCGCCGACCCCTATATTATATTTATTAACCCCTAACCTGCCCCCACAATGTCGCCGCCAGCTACCTACAATAATTAACCCCTAATCTGCCGACCGCAAAGTGCCGCCACCTACATTATAGCTATGTACCCCTAATCTGCTGCCCCTAACACCGCCGACCCCTATATTATATTTATTAACCCCTAATCTGCCCCCCTCAACGTCGCCTCCACCTGCCTACACTTATTAACCCCTAATCTGCCGAGCGGACCGCACCGCTACTATAATAAAGTTATTAACCCCTAATCCGCCTCACTAACCCTATAATAAATAGTATTAACCCCTAATCTGCCCTCCCTAACATCGCCGACACCTAACTTCAAACATTAACCCCTAATCTGCCGACTGGAGCTCACCGCTATTCTAATAAATGTATTAACCCCTAAAGCTAAGTCTAACACTAACACCCCCCTAACTTAAATATAATTTAAATCTAACAAAATTAATTAACTCTTATTAAATAAATTATTCCTATTTAAAGCTAAATACTTACCTGTAAAATAAATCCTAATATAGCTACAATATAAATTATAATTATATTATAGCTATTTTAGGATTTATATTTATTTTACAGGTAACTTTGTATTTATTTTAACCAGGTACAATAGCTATTAAATAGTTAAGAACTATTTAATAGCTAAAATAGTTAAAATAATTACAAAATTACCTGTAAAATAAATCCTAACCTAAGTTACAATTAAACCTAACACTACACTATCAATAAATTAATTAAATAAAATACCTACAATTACCTACAATTAAACCTAACACTACACTATCAATAAATTAATTAAATACAATATCTACAAATAAATACAATGAAATAAACTAACTAAAGTACAAAAAATAAAAAAGAACTAAGTTACAAAAAATAAAAAAATATTTACAAACATCAGAAAAATATTACAACAATTTTAAACTAATTACACCTACTCTAAGCCCCCTAATAAAATAACAAAGCCCCCAAAATAAAAAAATGCCCTACCCTATTCCAAAGAATTCAGCTCTTTTGCCTGTAAAAAAAAACATACAATACCCCCCCTCCAACATTACAACCCACCACCCACATACCCCTAATCTAACACAAACCCCCCTTAAATAAACCTAACACTAAGCCCCTGAAGATCTTCCTACCTTATCTTCACCATACCAGGTTCACCGATCGATCCAGAAGAGCTCCTCCGATGTCCTGATCCAAGCCCAAGCAGGGGGCTGAAGATGTCCATGATCCGGCTGAAGTCTTCATCCAAGCGGGAGCTGAAGAGGTCCATGATCCGGCTGAAGTCTTCATCCAAGCGGGAGCTGAAGAGGTCCATGATCCGGCTGAAGTCTTCTATCAACGGCATCTTCAATCTTCTTTCTTCCGGATCCATCTTGTAGACCTCCGACGCGGAACATCCTGCTGGCCCGACGGACTACCGACGAATGAAGGCTCCTTTAAGGGACGTCATCCAAGATGGCGTCCCTCGAATTCCGTTTGGCTGATAGGATTCTATCAGCCAATTGGAATTAAGGTAGGAAAATTCTGATTGGCTGATGGAATCAGCCAATCAGAATCAAGTTCAATCCGAATGGCTGATCCGATCAGCCAATCAGATTGAGTTCGCATTCTATTGGCTGTTCCGATCAGCCAATAGAATGCGAGCTCAATCTGATTGGCTGATCGGATCGGCCAATCGGATTGAACTTGATTCTGATTGGCTGATTCCATCAGCCAATCCGAATTTTCCTACCTTAATTCCGATTGGCTGATAGAATCCTATCAGCCAATCAGAATTCGAGGGACGCCATCTTGGATGACGTCCCTTAAAGGAGCCTTCATTCGTCGGTAGTCCGTCGAGCCAGCAGGATGTTCCGCGTCGGAGGTCTACAAGATGGATCCGGAAGAAAGAAGATTGAAGATGCCGTTGATAGAAGACTTCAGCCGGATCATGGACCTCTTCAGCTCCCGCTTGGATGAAGACTTCAGCCGGATCATGGACCTCTTCAGCTCCCGCTTGGATGAAGACTTCAGCCGGATCATGGACATCTTCAGCCCCCTGCTTGGGCTTGGATCAGGACATCGGAGGAGCTCTTCTGGATCGATCGGTGAACCTGGTATGGTGAAGATAAGGTAGGAAGATCTTCAGGGGCTTAGTGTTAGGTTTATTTAAGGGGGGTTTGTGTTAGATTAGGGGTATGTGGGTGGTGGGTTGTAATGTTGGGGGGGGGTATTGTATGTTTTTTTTTACAGGCAAAAGAGCTGAATTCTTTGGGGCATGCCCCGCAAAGGGCCCTGTTCAGGGCTGGTAAGGTAAAAGAGCTTTGAACTTTAGTAATTTGGAATAGGGTAGGGCATTTTTTTATTTTGTGGGTCTTTGTTATTTTATTAGGGGGCTTAGAGTAGGTGTAATTAGTTTAACATTGTTGTAATATTTTTCTGATGTTTGTAAATATTTTTTTATTTTTTGTAACTTAGTTAGTTTATTTCATTGTATTTATTTGTAGATATTGTATTTAATTAATTTATTGATAGTGTAGTGTTAGGTTTAATTGTAGGTCATTGTAGGTATTTTATTTAATTAATTTATTGATAGTGTAGTGTTAGGTTTAATTGTAACTTAGGTTAGGATTTATTTTACAGGTAATTTTGTAATTATTTTAACTATTTTAGCTATTAAATAGTTCTTAACTATTTAATAGCTATTGCACCTGGTTAAAATAAATACAAAGTTACCTGTAAAATAAATATAAATCCTAAAATAGCTATAATATAATTATAATTTATATTGTAGCTATATTAGGATTTATTTTACAGGTAAGTATTTAGCTTTAAATAGGAATAATTTATTTAATAAGAGTTAATTAATTTCGTTAGATTTAAATTATATTTAAGTTAGGGGGGTGTTAGTGTTAGGGTTAGACTTAGCTTTAGGGGTTAATACATTTATTAGAATAGTGGTGAGCTCCAGTCGGCAGATTAAGGGTTAATGTTTGAAGTTAGGTGTCGGCGATGTTAGGGAGGGCAGATTAGGGGTTAATACTATTTATTATAGGGTTAGTGAGGCGGATTAGGGGTTAATAACTTTATTATAATAGCGGTGCGGTCTGGTCGGCAGATTAGGGGTTAATAAGTGTAGGCAGGTGGAGGCGACGTTGTGGGGGGCAGATTAGGGGTTAATAAATATAATATAGGGGTCGGCGGTGTTAGGGGCAGCAGATTAGGGGTACATAGGGATAATGTAAGTAGCGGCGGTTTACGGAGCGGCAGATTAGGGGTTAAAAATAATATGCAGGGGTCAGCGATAGCGGGGGCAGCAGAATAGGGGTTAATAAGTGTAAGGTTAGGGGTGTTTAGACTCGGGGTACATGTTAGGGTGTTAGGTGCAGACGTAGGAAGTGTTTCCCCATAGACAACAATGGGGCTGCGTTAGGAGCTGAACGCAGCTTTTTTGCAGGTGTTAGGTTTTTTTTCAGCTCAAACTGCCCCATTGTTTTCTATGGGGGAATCGTGCACGAGCACGTTTTTGAGGCTGGCCGTGTCCGTAAGCAACTCTGGTATCGAGAGTTGAAGTTGCGTTAAATATGCTCTACGCTCCTTTTTTGGAGCCTAACGCAGCCATTCTGTGGACTCTCAATACCAGAGTTATTTTAAAGGTGCGGCCAGAAAAAAGCCAGCAAAGCTACGCGGGTCGTTACCGACAAAACTCTAAATCTAGCCGTAAAAAAGCACCTGCAATATGCCTTTGCATTTGCTCAAAGGAACTTAGAAAAATCTGCAACTGCCACTAAAACCTGTTATGATCTCAAAAATTCCAAAAAGGAATATGAAATAAATGATAAAGTTAATCTTTATAACTTTGGAAGAGATCAGGTTAGGGAGAAGAAATTTCTTCCATCATGGAAAGGTCCTTTTGTCATTACTGACAAAATATCTCCAGTGGCCTATAAAATACGGATCCCCAAAAATGAAAGTTTCATAGATAAATGGGTCCATATCAATCAATTGCGAGCGGGCCATCCTAGGTCCCAACTACAAGTCATAGAGGGAGAATGAAGTGTCATATCCCCAAATGCACTAAAGAAATATTGTAGTTTAAAGATACCTAACTGATGAACATGAAGGCTCAAAAATGACGGACTTTCTACATAGAAGACTGTCTATGATGCGTACGGTCAACATCCTTTACAAATACCATTGACTTTAAGCCAATTTAAATACATGTGTCCTACATCTATTTAAAATTGGAAGGGGGATTTATGTCAAGGTATAAGTAAAGATTAATATATATATATATATATATATATATATATATATATATATATATATATTAATCATATATTTGGCTAGTCAGTAGCAAATGATTCATTCATTCAGAAAAATTGACTTAACTCATGTTCAGTTCTTCCCCCATTCAGTAGGCAAAGTTATTTTAAACATCCAAGTGAGAACAATAAAACATTTGGTTTATTTAACTTTAACAGCATTTCCAAGAGACCATATGTGGCCACTACCTGGAAATATGTGATAAAATCTCCTACGTTGCCTAGAAGTCTAGTTTAAGTGATATATCTTGTGGGAATGTGACCATTACATTCAAATGCAAATAACCCCTGCTATGTAATTCTGACACTTAAATATACGTAATGCAGACACTATGTCTGGGGGAGTACACAAGCACTGAACCATGGACTCAAAAATAAAAACATTTTTTTTATTCTCTCTGTTTTCCAGAAATCTAATGAAAATTATAAGAGCAACTGATTTAATGAGATATCTGGATGAATAAATATATATAACAATGCATAATCTGCTGGATTTTTGTATAATTTTGAACACTGCATAGAAATGAATGTATATATATATATATATATATATATATATATATATATATATATATATATATATATATTGAAAGCATAAAATGTCCTAGCCTCTGTGTTTTAAGAATATTTGTGGACTGCTGATTTTGTAAAACTGTTGCATGGGAGACAGTCAAACTATAAGAAAAGTGGGCCATACTTTTTCTTATCAATTGCAATTACACTTATTTTTATATGAGGTGGGACGAGTCTTGAAGCTGAATATCATCTGGTAAAGTATATATATATATATATATATATATATATATATATATATATATATATATATATATATATATATATATATATATATATAAAGGGTTAAATATTACAGGTAATATTTTAAAACAAAAATATATGCATAGTCACTGCAGTTTAAAGTATAGTTGAGAGATTTATAAAGAGCAGTTTGTATTTGAACTCATATTCAAAGTCTATGTATTGTTAAACAAATCCTTGATGCTAAATTGTTTTATCTGTGCAAATATAGAGTTATAACTCAGAGTTTGATTGTTGGTACAAATAATATATACAATTTCTGATGTTTAAATTAGAATTGTGTTAGAATAAAGTTTGATTAAATAACTGAGTAAATTACTTGAATGTTAGTAGCTGCTATCTTAAAGGGACAGTCTACCATAGAATTGTTATTGTTTTAAAAGATAGATAATCCCTTTATTACCCATCCCCAGTTTTGTATAACAAACACAGTTATATTAATATACTTTTTACATCTGTGATTACCTTGTATCTAGGAACCTTCTTCCAGCCCCCTGATCACATGACTATGACTGTTTATTATCTAGAGTCTTAAATTTAGCATTGTTTTGTGCTAAATCTTAAATAACCCCCTGTGCCTGAACACAGTGTTATCTATATGGCACACATGTACTTTCTGTCTCTTTGTGTTGAAAAGAGATTTAAAAAGCATGT
Organism: Bombina bombina; assembly: GCF_027579735.1. NCBI lineage: Eukaryota > Metazoa > Chordata > Amphibia > Anura > Bombinatoridae > Bombina > Bombina bombina. Next base: position 220,240,865 of record NC_069506.1, read on the forward strand.
AATAAGAGGCAGCCATCAAAGGCTTAGCAATTAGCATATGAGCCTACCTATGTTTAGTTTAAACTAAGAATACCAAGAGAAAAAAGCAAATTTGATGATAAAAGTAAATTGGAAAGTTGATTAAAATTAAAAGTCCTAGAGAGGAGTTTCTCCAGTCCCCTGGATTTTGGCGGAGCTCTTTTCGCGCCAGCCCCTGCTCTGGGGCTTCCCTTGGATAGTACCAAGAACCACTCCGGAACCCCTGACAGTGGCACAACATCCCACTGTTATACCCTAATCACCAGTTGTTTTGGCCTTTCGGAGAACAGCTTTACAACCTACTGATCTCAAACAAAATTATGGCTGCCTCTTATTACACCTAACTTTACTACACTGCTCTGCCATTTTCAATCAAACTGCCTCACATCGTAGGCTGTATCCTTCCTTGGAGACAAGACGTTTGCTGCGGTTCCTGGCCCTCCCCCCTCCGTGTGCTTGCCTCACCTGACAGCCCAGCGTGAAAACCATCAACACAAACCATCTCTCTGCTGTACCTGTTGTCTCTCCGGTCCTGTCGGCTGGGGCCTGTCCTTCTCCCTCCCCCACCGGTGCTGCGCGGGAGGGAGTTGGGCCCGGTCTGGAGAGTGGACCTGGAGTGCAGCTTGCCCCTGCGTTGCTTGGCCGCCCGGCGCGGCGCCGCCCACTCCCCCCCCACCGGTGCTGCGTGGGGGGAGCTGAGCGCGGTCCTCAGCGGGAGAGCCGACATAGGAGGCCCTGATACGGCGTCTGGGCCGAAATTAGCCCGACAACGATCTGCGGGCTATCACAGAGGATAACTGACGGTAGGATTCTCTGGAGGGGGTGAGTTTGCCAGCCACGCTGGAGATAACCTAACTGTGGGAACTGTTTTCGCCTGTAGCAAGGGGATGGAAGAACAGCCTTAGGAAATATTTTATTCTCTCTGAACTCAGCTAAGATTGGGACCAACAAGGGTTTGAGTGTGAAGAGAAGAAAGAGACATTCTTTATACTGTTTAAACTCTTATGCTCGCAAACTTTTGCTCCATATCTGTCCTTTAATTACTGAGGACACTGCACAAGTTCTCCTTCTATGGCTCTGCAGCAAAACCCCTGTGAAGTACCTCAGACCGAGTAACATTTCATTTAAAAACTTGACTCTACAAAAACAAGACTCTGGGTCACTTTAAAATATATTGAAGAGGCTGTTTTTCTTCTGTTTTTCTATCTGTTTGTATCTTTTTGCAGAATTAAGTTTACTTTACTTATTAATGGATATTTTAGATTAGATTCATCAGCTTATTGACGGCTACTTAATTCTAGGCTTGCCAGGCCTATTTCTTCTATCACAGCTAGTTTATTGTTGCTGAGAGATTTCTTAATAATAGCTTTACTGTCCATCAGGGTAATCATTCTATACTGAGGATAGGCTGATCTAAGACACACATAGCATGTATTTAGTGTTGTAAAGTAATCTGTATTTTCTAGAGGTTATATTTCAAGGAAGCATTGTATCTCTACCATGTCTCTTATGTAACTGATTGACATCAAATTCTCGGACCTATCCTTGTTAAAGATTAAAGAAAGATAAATCTCTGGGGGTTTACTCAGTAGAGAAGACTAGTTAAACTAAAAGCTTATAGTATGTACCTTCCTTATAAAAACTCTAAAAGATTCTGAGAGGTAACCTAAGCCCCGTAACTAAGTATATTTTAATATCAATCTATCCCAGGCCTTTCCTGGTTAAATATCTGGCTAAGCACAAAATTATATCCATCTTTTTGCTATAAGTAACGCCTCTGCCCCTACTGGCTTTCAGGGCAATAGAAAGGAAATAAGGATACAAATCCAAGGTTAAAACCCCTTTTTATCTAAACTTAATTGTCAACAGTAAAATACCTAAAACGCCCTAGACATAAAAGAAGTCACATTGTGCAAAGGCTATACTGATATATTGGCTATTCAGTAGGTATGAATAATTATTGGGAAAAATGTGAACCAACTTGGTTATTTACTCTTCAAACACGGTAACTGTGGCACATACTGTGGCGACTGTGGCATAACCGTGGTGTGTACAACAATGAGGGTGTAACATTGGCTCTGTGACAAGGGCATAGAGAATAGATTAGGAACTGCAGCAAATTGAGCTGCCTAGGTTTACAATAGATCAATTAAGTTACTAATATAATTCTGTAAAATACACGTAAAAGGGAGTAACAGTAAAGTAGCCCTGGAGGGGAAGAAGGAGGAGAAGAAAAAGGAGAAATTGCTGTAAATTACAATGTAGTATTTAAACACCTTCTCAAAGGGTCAATTTGGCCGAAGGAAGCAATAGACTTTAGAAGTAAAGTAGGGGCTAGGGATATCATAAGTGGAAGAAGCTTTTAGAGCAAATGTGAACACAAAGAGCCGGAGAAGAGAAGGGGTTAAACTCAGAGTCGCTTCTGTAGTGGCTCCACAACTAATCACCTATTAGATTTTGGATACTATTAACAACACGTGACCTTTTTTCACACTATATATCTCCCTCAACTGTCCATCACTATCACTATCACACAGAACCCCTCACATCCCTTCGGTTTTATCACCTCCCTGCAGGGTTTTTTTTTTTTTTCTTCTTCTTTTTTCTCTCTTTCTCTCCCTCACTCCAAATATTAGCACCCTGGTAAACCTAAAATTAAGAGCACACTTCTAAATCACAAGTGGGTACACCACACATGGATAAATTTTTAAACACTCACGGCAAAACCCCTTCTCCAATCATGGCGAATAGAAACAAAGATAAGAAAATAAAAAGCTCAATAAGCACCTCAGTGGATACTAACCTAGCCTCCAGCAATTTTCCATACCCCTATGAATCTTCCAATACTCAAGCCTTGGTGGATAGTATCTTAGAAGCACTTGCCCCCAAATTTGACACTCTGAGGTCAGAGATTAAGCAAGATATGAGATCACTTTCACAAGAGCTTAGGCAATTCTCTAACAGAGTACAAGAACTTGAGCAACGAGTCTCAGATCTTGAAGATCTAACGGTCACATATACTACAAAATCTAAAATTAATGAAGCAACAATTGAAAAACTTCAGTTTAAAATTGAGGACTTAGAAAACCGCTCTAGACGGAATAATTTCAGAATTGTAGGAGTACCAGAAGAGAAGCAATATGATAACCTAAATAACTTTATTTCTGAAACACTAGTACAACTCCTCAAAATTCCAAGTGCATATCCCAAAATTATTATTGAAAGAGCTCACAGATTAGGGAGACCTGCCTCAGACAACACAGAGAAAGCTAGGCCAAGACCAATTATAGTCAAACTACTGAATTTCCAGGATAAAATTACCCTTTTTCAATATTACCGTAAAAATCAGCCCATTGTACTAGGGAACTCTAGTATTTTTATGTTCCAAGACTTCTCGGTTGAAACGGCAACTAAGAGAAGGGTGTTATCCCCAACATGTACTAAACTTATTAACATGGGCATACGGGCTACCCTGATCTATCCAGCAAGGCTCAAAGTATGGGACAAGGACGAAATATATTACGCTGAGACGGCTAAAGAGGCAAGTGAACTCTTAGCCAAATTAAAAATACCTGAATAATTAAAACACTCAAACAAAAAGTGAGACAGTTGATAATTGTTAAGAAATGGTTCAAAATCTTGGTTCTCTCCCCCGGGTGCCTAGGCTTCCCCCCAATCCCCACCCCCCCTTCCGCCAACTTAATTTTTTTTTTCTTTTTTTTTTTTTTTTTTTTTTTTTTTTGGGTTTCTGGTTTATCCCCTTATATTAAATTAAGAATATGACAAAGTTAGATAGTATTACATTTGTTTCGTGGAACATTGGAGGTCTCACATCCCCCATAAAAAGGACAGCAATTTTAAACCAGCTGAGGAAAATAAAGTCCGACATAGTATTCCTCCAGGAAACGCATTTAAAAATAGAAGAAACTAGGAAACTAAAGAAATCCTGGGTAAAGGAGGTACTGGCCACTCCAAGTTTAAATAGGAAGAGAGGCGTAGCCATACTCCTCGGGAAAAAGATAATGACCAGTGGCTTAGAGATTCTCAATACACAGGTAGACCCAGAGGGGAGATTTATACTGTTAAAAATCAAGGTGGCGAAAACCATATACACATTATGTAACCTATACGCACCTAATGTGATAGACGCATCTTTTTGGGATTCCTTATTAAACAAAATTATGTTATTCCAGGAAGGCTTTTTGATATGCGGGGGTGATTTCAATATGGCCCCACAATATCCGCTAGACAGACTAAGATCAGCCGCCAATCAACTTAAAAATAAAAGAGATAATTTAGAAACCAAGATTTTTAAAAAAATTACACAGAACTTGGCAACAAAAGACATATGGAGAGTGCAGAATCCAGAGATAAGAAACTTTACATGCCTATCTAGGGCCCATAAATCATTTTCCAGAATTGACCTATTTTTAGTAGATACTAAGCTCCTTGAGCGGAAAATAAGGACAGAGATCTTACCTATCTCCCTATCGGACCATGCCCCCATTGTTCTTCAGTTTCAGGAACTTGATAAGAGATGTAAGCAAGTACGTTTTTTTTTTCCTAGGTATCTATCAAAAGATTTAAAATTTAAAAATTGGCTCAATCTCAAATTTAAAGAATATGCGGAGCATAATGTTGAGTATAGTAGGCATCCTATGATATTTTGGGAGGCAGCAAAGGCTGTTCTAAGGGGTGAAATAATATCCTACACAGCCAATCTCCAGAAAAAAATCAAAAGTAGAGAGAAAGAAGTGACTAGCTCATTAATTAACTCTTATAACCATTATCTCTTAGATAAAACAAGGATTAACTGGCTTAAATATATAAAAGCCAAAAATGAGAGAGATACGTATTTATCCTACCAGGCTTCGCAAAAAGAATTAAAACTTCAAGCCAGATTTTACAGATTTGGAAACAAAACAGGTAAGCTCCTGGCTAATTTAGTGAAAGGATCAAAAGGAGCAACCTTGATTGAGTCACTCCAACAGGAAGGCAAAACAATAACTAGGTCAGAGGAGATAGCAGACCTCTTGTTCATATATTTTCAGGAATTATACTCAGCCAAAAAATCGGACGAGACCCAATCTGCTCAATTCTGGAGACAGCTGACACCCCCTTCTTTAGGGAGGGATGAGTTAGAGATCCTAAACGCTCCTATTATGGAGCTGGAAATAGAGAAAGCCATTAATAAACTTGCATTGGACAAGGCACCCGGCCCAGACTCATTACCAAATGAATTTTATAAAATTCTTTCGCCATTGATAGTTCCAAATCTTTGTAATTTATATAATGCAATATACATAGACCAGCTTCCAATCCCCCCCTCTTTCTCGGCATCAAACACAATATTAATACCTAAACAGGGTAAAGACCCCACCTTGAAAGAGTCATACAGACCTATAGCTCTACTGAATATAGACTATAAGATTTTAACATCTATCTTAGCAAATAGACTACAATCTATCCTACCTATAATTATACACAAAGATCAAGCAGGTTTTCTTTACAAACGCAATTCATCAGCAAAGATAAGAGAAGCTCTATTGACGGTAGACTACTATAAGACAGAGGTGGATGGGGAGGGGGGGGAGGACATCTCTGACAAGGCAGTCATTTCTATAGATGCGGAAAAAGCATTTGACTCTGTTCATTATGATCATATAACAGAGTCTTTACTTAAATTTGGGTTTGAAGGTAAATTCTGTCAACTGATTAAAAATCTATACAACAAACCAGCTACAAGACTGCTGGTTAACGGCTCCCTTACCCCAGAGATCATACTGGAGAGGGGGACCCGACAGGGATGTCCTCTTTCCCCCCTGCTTTTCGATATTTCTATAGAGCCCTTAGCTATGATGGTAAGACACCAATTAGAAGGCATAAAAATACGAAATAAGGAGCTTAAAATTGCATTATATGCAGACGACATTCTTCTCTACATAGCAAATATCAAAGACAACCTGCCAAAGTTAATATTGCTTATTAAACAATTTGGTTCTTTTTCAGGCTACAAAGTCAATACTTCAAAATCAGAACTGCTATGGCTGAGAAAAAATAAGAAATCACCATCAAACATACCCTTTAAGATAGTGTCAGAGGCCTTTAAATATCTAGGCGTCCTAATTCCATCTAATATAGACAAGCTTTATGAATTAAATATTCCCCCAATATTGCAGGATATTAAACAGAGGTTAACAAGTTGGCAAAGTCTCCCCTTGTCTATAACTGGTAGGATAGCCTTGTTCAAAATGGTACTATTGCCAAAACTGTTATATATCCTCCAAAATGTTCCAATAATTCTCAAAGGGAAAGACATTCGGCAGCTGAACGTGGCATTGAGAAGATACATCTGGCAGGGCAAAAAACCAAGAATTGCTTTTTGTAAATTACAACTACCAAGAAATCAAGGGGGGTTGGCACTGCCGGATGTACGTTTGTATAATATAGCTTACTCAGCACGCATTGTGGCAGATTGGATCTTTTCTAAAGATTATATAACAAATAATGATTTGGAGAACAACATATGCTACCCATTCCTTCCAGTAGCCTTAATACATTGTAAACCTAAATCAATACCACAGGAACTGAAATCATTTAAAACTATTTACAACCCTATACAAAGTTGGTGGAAATTGGGCAAGCTTCTATCAATAGATGGTAATGCATCTAAGTTTGTTCCATTTCGGGGTAACCCGAAATTTCCGGTTGGCCTAGACTCAGCCATATTCCAAAGATGGCATACGGTAGGATTGGATAGGGCTATTCAGTTTATAGATAGAGAGAATCAAGTGATTAAAACCTATGAATCACTCAGGCAGGAATTTGATATTCATAATAGAGAGTTCTTTGCCTACCTGCAAGCCAGACACTTTGTAACAGATCTCAGGAGGGAGGCAAACGGAAGATGGACGTGGGGGAAATTGGAGGGGTGGTTGGAAATGGTGAAAAATGGTCAGTGCTCCATCTCACCATGTTATTATATGTTAGCCTCCCTTAGGGGTACATCAAATCTTGAGAGACTCTCGGCTGATTGGAACAACTAAATACCAGAGAGCAATGTTGATGCCCAGCTGGTACAGGGCTCCTTTACAAGAATAGCTCAATCCACACTATCCTCAACCTGGAGGGAATCACAAGTTAAATTGCTATATAAGGCGTATTTTACCCCAGAGAAAGGTTTAAAATGTGGGAACAATAAATTCAATAAATGCCCAAAATGTTCACAACCCGCAGCGGATTTGGTCCACATGATATGGAGCTGCCCTAAGATGGGTCAATTCTGGAAAAAAGTAGAATATTGGTTAAAAAATAAAGTAAAGATTCCTCCATTTGAAATAACCCTGAGTTATTGTGTTTTCCTGAGAAATGTTAGAGAAAAATCACATCCCCAACATAAACTAATTAACATGACAGTGGTTGCAGCCAGATATTTGATCTTTAAGAAATGGAAATCGACTGCAACACCCACGATTACGGAGATCAAAAACTGTCTAAAAAAACAATGTATATTAGAACAGCTCGACACCAATATGAACGACGAAGGGGACATTAGAAAGTTTTTCGCAAAATGGTCCTTGTTTATTAAGAGCTTTTCGGCAGTGGAAATAGATTATATGATTTTCCCATTTAGAAATTCGGAACTGGTACTATTGGGGATATGGTAGATTTCATTGGGAGATATTCCCCCTTTTTCTTTTTTTTTTTTTTTCTTTTTTTTTTTTTTTTTTGGCGGGGGGGGAGGGACAGGGGGGAGCAAAATCAGGGAGCAAGTGATAAATATGACTTGTCTCCAAGATATGACATAGTATGACAAAACAAGGTAATTTAGGGTATATGTGGCATTTGAAAGTCTAAATTACATGATTATTTTGCGGAATAGAACAAATATTATGTCACTAGGTTTATTTCTTTTCGTTATGAATACCTTGAAGCTGGTGGGAAAATAGAAAACAGGAAAAAAAATAAGGTTGAGACTACTTTTGTTCTTTTTGTTTTTTCTTTTTATTTCAGAGATGCAACAGAAACAATAACAGGTTTATTACGATCGTATATTGTGAATATCTTTGCTGTATTTATGTATTTTGCTCTTTGTAGTTTTTCTTTTTTTTTCTGTTCTGACGCATTACATTTTATGCTGTATTGTGAACTCAACCTTAATAAAAAAATATATATAAAAAAAAAAAAAAAATTAAAAGTCCTATCTGAATAATGAAAGTTTAATTTATACTGTCCCTTTAAGTCTCATTGTAACATTTTAAATGCAACTCTGAATGAAAGGCTATTGTGAATAAGGCCAGTTCTAAAGGTAAACTTTATGAGCTTTGTAAGAAGTATAGCGTATTTTAATAGTTTTAATAGTATATAATATTGACTCATATTCTGGTTCCTACAGATATATTTCAATTTGTTCATAGATATTAACTAATAATAAAGAATTCAGGAATTTATATTAATTTTATTGTCTTAAGTATATGCATATTTGATTGTGGGTTTAGTTTAAAGACAGATTGTTAAATATATTAATGTATAACCCTGCCATATACTCACATATTATTTGGAGAGTACTGCTAAGATTCTTATAAATATACTGACATTTGATTAGGTGCTGCCATTATGGAACCTAGGTTACACTGCAGGCATCTGAAGGAGATTTGCTGCACATGAGCAAACACATCAGCACTTCAATGTACTGAAAGATTTAAAGATGGCAGAAGCCATGACTAGTGGGAGGCAGGGAATACCCTCAATATTATGCATATAACTGTATTTAGTATTTAATGTTACTTTAAGGCATAAAATTATTTCTTAAAGGGACAGTAAACCTTAAAAATAATGTTATATAATTCTGCACATAGTGCAGAATTATATAACATTACATTAGCCAAACCTTATAAAACCTAATGTACCCTTTTAATTTTTTTTTTTAAAAACGCTGTTTAAAAGGGTACATTAGGCTTTATAAGGTTTGGCTAATATAATGTTATATAATTCTGCACTATGTGCAGAATTATATAACATTATTTTTAAGGTTTACTGACACTTTAAAGGGACAGTCTAGTCAAAATTAAACTTTCATGATTCAGATAGGGCATGCAATTTTAAACAACTTTCCAATTTACTTCTATTACCTAATTTGCTCAATTCTTTAGATATCCTTTGTTGAAGAAAAAGCAATGCACATGTGTGAGCCAATCACACAAGGCCTCTAGGTGCAGCAACCAATCAGCAGCTACTGAGCATATCTAGATATGCTTTTCAGCAAGTGATATCAAGAGAATGAAGCAAATTAGATAATAGAACTAAATTGGAAAGTTGTTTAAAATGACATGCTCTTTCTAAATCACGAAAGAAAAAAATTGGCTTTCATGTCCCTTTAACTATCGTTGAAACTTGTATTTAATGTTAAGTGCAAAACTTGTTAATGTACAATGTAATTTGTCCAAAAAAACAGTTGCAATCATAATCAAGAGGTCAGAACTTAGAGGAACAGTCTAGTCAAATAATTAATTATTTAGATAGGGCATGGAATAACAACTTTCCAATTTACTTTTATCATCAAATTTGCTTTGTTCTCTAGGTATTCTTTGTTGAAAGCTAAACCTAGGTAGGCTCGTATGCTAATTTCTAAGTCATTGAAGGCCAACTCTTATCTCAGTGCATTTTGACAGTTCTTCACAGCTAGACAGTGCTAGTTCATGGTGCCATATGGATAACATTGTGCTCACTCCTGTGGAGTAATTTATGAGTCAACACCGATTGGATAAAATGCAATTCTGTCAAAAGAACTGAAACAAGGGAGCAGTTTGTCGAGAATGTATGATAATATAACCATGTTAGTAGTTAAAGGGACATTAAAAAAAAAATTGCCCGTGCGATAAATAACCAGCCATTATAAGTGGCTGGTTATTGCTACCGCAACCTCACAGTAGAAATTAGTGCTCAGAACATTAACAAGAGATCAGATATCTGTTTAATTTTATAAATCTCCCCAATTGCACCCCAAATTAGTAATAGTGTGCCTTTATTAACGAAAAACATATGAGCATTTTTAATTTATTTATAAATTACTGCACTAGGCAGTTTTTTGGGCTAAAGTTAGCTGCTGTAGGGTGTTTCAAAACAAATGTCACTGAAAAGTGCCTTTACATTGCAGTCTATGGGAACTGTGTGTTTCCCTAGACCACAATGTAAATATATATGTATATGACTATATTATATATTATTATATACACATATTAACACATAAATATATATGAATATATTTATATATATATTTACATTTGCCGCCCATCACTACACAAATTACCCCCTTCGCTGTGCTTAGGTTCTGTCCCGTGTAGGACGGCATCAGAACGAGGCTCCCATTGGAGCTTATGGAATTACACTCTTGTGAGCGCAATGCTTCCGTGCAATGCAAACGTGATGTCACATTTGCATTGCACCTAATTAGTAATACCAGTGCACATTTGCATGCGCTGGTATTACTTATAATCTAGCCCAAAATGTTTATCAGGTCAAATGCATTAAAAAAAACAAAAACATAAGTATAGGTAAGATGAGGAGTTATAATAAGGTATAAAGTAAGATGCACACAGGAAGAAGGCAGAAAAACTAACCTTTGTTCTTTTCCTAGGTTGAATGAAGTTAGCTCCTTTAAAGAGGTCACATCGAGATTGAGTGACTGTAATATATCTTTAAATTCCGGACTCCACCTCCACTTCTTAAAGGGCCACTGTAAGTAAATATTTTCTATGCCTGTTACTAACTAACTACCCCAAATACGCTTTTTATCAATAGCATTTCATTAACATATCTCTACCGTATATCAGAAATCTTGTCTGCAAATGTAATTGTTTTCCAAACCCACTCCGTGGGTATCCTTTGCTCTGTACCAATCCGTTTACAATACCTAGGTTTCAAAATGGCGCTTTAAACACAATTTCATTGGTTTAAGTATTTTGAACACACAGTGCTGAAAATAGTGGGCAGGATAACGTGACATCATCGGGGAATAAAATATATAACTTTTATAACGTTATGAAACTTCATTTTGGAGAAAATATAGGTCAGTAGGTTTTAATTAATGTTTATTAACTTTAATATGTTAGTTGTTTGTCTTAAAAATTATAACAGAAAGTAATCCTTTAAGCTTACTTCCTGCCAATATTCATTGCTTGAATATTTTGTCCTTAGTAGTTTAGGTTCAGGATCTCTTTGTGCATATTCCACTTGGAGCTCCAACTTACTCTCATCGGAACCTATCAAGCTTATCAAAATTAAAGCCTCCTCTTGCTACGTCTTACCTCGCACAACTACAGCTTCTAGGTCATCACGTGACCGGAATCATCTTCTCTTCACCTACTCATCCTACTCTTCACGCCACTGCCGCTTTGTGTGGTCTGAGTCCTAGTTTGTGTATCCGCATCTCCACCAACACCGGATCATTTCACCCCAGGTTGTACTCTCTATCTTCGGATCTTACTGTGTCAGTTTCCAGCACTTACTACCGGAACATCCTGTGCCTCCTCCTCTCTGACACTTTCCACCGGCTCATCCCCCAGCTATCAGGCAGAACCACACATATTCATCTCTCTCCTCTCTCTCTGAAAACCGCAAGTACATCTGCAACCATTGTAGTATTATCTTATCAGTAACGTTATATCCTGCATTTAAACTTGTGCTTATCTAACTTTTTACCTGAATGCGTAACTGAATGCATAAATACGTAACTTTTCTCTTTGCTTAATTACCTGTGCATATTACTTCAGCTGACTAACCTGAACCTGCTAAACATAGCTTGCTTTCTGAACTTACTCACAGCTGGCAAACCTGAACCCTGTCATCTCATTATTTGTTCCTAACATCAGAACATTTAAGAAGGAAATTAACAAACTTTTAACTCTTTTTCTCTCATACATTTTGGGGTAAAATTCTAATGTTTATGAATTATCTATTGAATTAACTGCTTAATACTGTGATTACCCTTAATTTTCCTCAGTATATTTTGGGTTTATCACTATTCAGCTACAAAACATCTATTTTGTATTTCATTTAAATAATCAAACTCTTACAGTGACCAAGGAACACGGATAGTGGCAAGAGCGGTGGCTAGTCTGCCACAGTGATATAAGACCGCTCGTGTTTTCCCACTTAGGGGTTAGATACCACGTGGAATGCTACTGGCTTATGGTCTGTTGGTCAAAGACGGGAAATTGCCATTATAAGTTGTTCGTGGTATAATTGTCAATCATATGTTATCTGTGAAATTGGGGCCTGGCACGTGGGTGAGGTGATGCTAGGGAAGGGAATTTGGGGTACGGGACACAGAGTGGTGGTCTGTCGGTCAAACTCACATGGCCAGTCTAGCCCCCCTCATCATTTGCCATTAACACCCCTGAGTAGTTGTCAGTGTGCCAGGAATCAGACTGAGACGAGAAGTGCAAAAATAATCACAACTTTATTAATAGCAAAAAATAATAAAAAGTCCACAAGTCAAATAACAAGCCAGGAATCAAAACCAGAGCTGGTAGTCAGACGAGCCGAGTCAGGAGCCAAAGCGAGATTGTACACTCCTCTCAAATCAAGTTTAGTAAAGACTGTAGCTCCCTTGAGGCGGTCAAAGAGTTCCGTAATGAGCAGAATAGGGTAAGCATTCTCAATGGTAAGATGATTAAGACCCCTATAATCGATGCATGGTCTTAACTTGCCACCCTCTTTCTTCACAAAGAAGAAGCCAGCCCCTGCAGGAGAGCAGGATTTGCGGATGATCCCCGTGACAGAGCATCGGCAACATACTCCTCCATAGCGCAATTCTCCGCAATAGACAGAGGGTAAACCCGGCCCAAGGAGGAATGGCTCCGGGTTGCAGGTCTATGGCACAATCGTAAGACCGGTGAGGAGGCAACATACCGGCACGCACCTTGTCAAAAATGTCTAGGAACTCTTGGTACTCCTCTGGAAATTGAGATACCGAAGAAGTGCACAAGACTTTAACTGGTTTCCGAAGACAAGTGGAAATACATTGCGGAGACCACAACAAAATTTCGGACCTGTGCCAGTCGAGACTGGGATTGTGCTTTTGGAGCCAGGGATAACCCAGAACAACCGGAAAATGCAGAGAGCCCCAACAGCCATGATTAACGGAGCAGTTTCGTAAGTAACGAGTGCAGGCTGAAGGGGCCTGCCATCAATGGCCTCAATAGCAAGCGGAACGGACCGAGGCAAAACAGGAATGGAGTGCTTTGATACAAAAGCACTGTCAATGAAATAGCCCGCAGCACCGGAGTCAACAAGAGCCTGGGTGACTATGGAGGAAACCACCAAGGAAAGGACAACCGTGACCAAAGGTTTCTCCTTAAGCGGTTCCGGGGTCGAGGATAAACCACCCAAGAGATGCCCCCGACAGGACCTTAGGTGTGAGCGTTTCCTGGCCGTGTAGGACAAGACTTCAAAAGGTGGCCCTGTAACCCACAATAGAGGCAAAGCCCCTCCCTCCTCCTAAAGGCCCTCTCCGCCGCGGAGAGACGCATGAATCCCAACTGCATTGGCTCAGCAGTACCTGGTGACTCGGGACCAGGAGGCATGGGAGGAGAGGGAGGCATGGGTGGGAACGAACACGTAGGAGACAACGGAACAGGAGGCTTCTGCAAGCGCTCCTTGAAAGAGGGCCTCTCACTTAGTCTGATGTCAATTAGGATAAAAAAAGACACCAATGCCTCGAGATCTTCTGGTAAATCTCTGGCAGCAACTTTGTCTTTAATCGCATCAGAGAGCCCATGAAAGAAGGTGGCAACAAGGACTTCATTGTTCCAACCTACCTCTGCAGCAAGCGTACGGAACTCAATGGCATACTGAGCAACAGATCTTGTACCTTGCTGAATGGACATGAGTAATTTAGCAGCAGAGGAGGAGCGAGCATCAAATACCCTTCGAAAGGAGGCCACAAATTCACGGTAATTTGAAATCACAGGTTTATTAGTCTCCCACAAGGGATTAGCCCAGGCAAGAGCTGTGTCAGAGAGTAACAAGATGAGAAATCCCACCTTAGCTCTGTCAGAGGGAAACGCCTGAGGTAACATCTCAAAGTAAATGCCCACCTGGTTCAAAAACCCTGTGCACTGATCGCCTCCATAACGCTGAGGTAGAGGTGCAGTACCGGACATGCTCCCGGTAGGACTAGGTGCAGCAGCAGAAACAGGAGCAGCCATAGCTTGAGGGACACTTTGGTCCAAATGTGCAGTGCGAGTCAGCAGGTTTTGCAGGGCTAGTGCAAATTGATCCAAGCGGTGATCCTGTTCATCTATCCTGGAAATTATGGCAGGTAAAGGTGGATTATTAGCACCATCAGGATTCATGGCCCTTGCGTAATGTCAGGGTGCCAGGAATCAGACTGAGACGAGAAGTGCAAAAATAATCACACCTTTATCAATAGCAAAAAATAATAAAAAGTACACAAGTCAAATAACAATCCAGGAATCAAAACCAGAGCTGGTAGTCAGACACGCCGAGTCAGGAGCCAAAGTGAGTAGTCAGACAAGCCAGAATCTGGAACAAGGAGAACAGCAGAGTCAGGAACAAGCCAGGGATCAGGAACCAGGAGGGACGTCAGACAGCCAGGTAATACATAGGAGCTCTCACAAACAGGTCTGAGACAATGCAAGGGCAAAGCATACTGAACAGAGGCCCTTTAAATAATAAGTGATGACATCACAATTCTGAGACTGCATCCTGTCTGACAAGGATGATGTTCACCAGTCTGGCTATAAAAGGAAGTGCAGGAAATGAGCAGCATCACACAGTATGCACCAGAGTCAGCAAGAGAGATGAGTAAAATGGCTGCCAGCAGCACATGGCAAACAAAACAGGGAAAAAACCCTGACAGTAGTGCACGGTCACGCTACCTGGTCAAGTGAGCCTGCTTAATTTCTTGTCAATGCTGGTGCATTGTAATTTTTATGTGGTTTACTTATTTCTGATTTCACAATTAATTAGGGTCACTCATAATTCTGAGAAAAAAGTATCGCTCTCCATCCATATTCTTAAAACGTCACTTTTATTCACAGTTTATTAAAAGGAAGATATACACAAGAGGGATCCAGTGCAAGTAGTCTGTGGTAATAACCGGCTATTACAACAGACTCCTTGTATTAGATCCCTCCTTTGTATATCTTCCTTTTGGAGAGCGATACTTTGTTTCCATTATTTGCTGCTAACCAGCTTGTTGCTCTACCATTGTGAGTATTCGCTACTGGTATTCCAGAGACCCCCCCACCCTGCTACATCACCTTACCCGGTTGTCGGCACGAGAATGAAGGGAGACAGTGTGGAAACGGACGATACTGTGAGTGGGTGTGAGGTTTGCATTTTTCCTCCCCGCTGGGAAGCATCTTTTGGGCCGCCCAATATTGTCCCCATCTTGTCTATTGAAGGATAAGTCCTGATTCTGGTTGTGGTTTTACGCTACCATGGGTGAGTGCATATTTATGAATTCACATTGACTTTACAGTTTACATGTGTTCTCTGGTGAATACACTGTTTGTGCTATATATATTACCCTGGATTGGACTGTGATTTACACAGGTCTATTGAATTATCTGTGGACCGTGATTTCACTCACAATTTTGCCATAAAGGCAATGAATCTGGCTTAATTGATTAAGTCTGTGATCTTTTCAAACTGCCAATACCTGTGTCTGTCTTTATTTTAGTGATTAAGTGGTATGAAAGACGGGTGGGTATTAATGGTTGTTTATATAGCTGGGAATGAAAAGACAAAGGTATAAAATCTTTGTGAGTCAGTTGCTTTCTGACCATTTGAATCGCTTTCTGTGCTCACAAAAAAAAAAGTTTCAGATAGTCATGCTCTTTTTTTATAATTATACTTTTAAACATATTAATTCATTAAAAATGGAGTTTCTCTAAGCCTATTTTTTTATTTTTATCTGATATTGTCTCACACGCTACTTAAAGGGACAGTCTACAATAGGATTTTTATTGTTTTAAAAGATAGCTAATCCCTTTATTACCCATTCCCCATTTTTGAATAACCAACACAGTTATATTAATATACTTTTTACCTCTGTGATTACCTTGTATCTAAGCATCTTCTGACAGCCCCTTGATCACATGATTTTTTATTTATTATCTATTGACCTGCATTCAGAACTGTGTTGTGCTAACTCTTAAATAACTCCTCGGGCGTGAACACAATGTTATCTATATGGCCCACATGAACTAGCAGTCTCCTGTTGTGAAAAGCAAATAAAAAAGCATGTGATAAGAGGCTGTCTGTAGTGGCTTAGAAACAGGCAGACATATAGAGGTTTAAATGATATAAAGTATATCAATATAACAATGTTGGTTGTGTAAAGCTGGGGAATGGGTAGTAAAGACGTTATCTATCTTTTTAAAGAATAACAATTTTAGTGTAGACTTTCCCTTTAAACAAAAAACTCAAGTATAGTCCTTAACCTGAGATATTGGTCCTAAACAATGAGCAGGTAAAAAAACAAACATGGAGACCTCACTGTGTAAGCCTATACCTTTTCACATCCCTAAGCCCTTGATGCAGTACATTTTTATGTATCTTTTGAGGTGCTCTAGGACATATAGCCCTATCATTAGCCTGTTCCAATTTAATGCAGAATCGATCACTGTTCCTCTGCCCCCACTAGGCCAGTCCTTCACACAGCGAAGTAGGGAAAGAAGACACACAGACTGGCCCCCTCTCAACTTTCTCTTGGGATAAACAATAATTTTTTTCACGTTGGACTTCATATTGTATTTTTTTTTTACATTGCAGTGTATTGTAGAAATATGGATTTAGAGAGCTACAATTAAATGGTAACTCATGTTAAAGGGACAGTCTAGTCAAAATTAAACTTTCATGACTCAGATAGGGCATGCAATTTTAAACAACTTTCCAATTTACTTTCATCATTAAATTTGCTTTGTTCCCTTGGTGGTATTTTTGAAAAGCTAAACCTAGGTAGGCTCAAACTGATTTCTAAACCGTTGAAAACCGCCTCTTAGCTCAGAGCATTTTGAAAGTTTTTCACAGTTAGACAGTACTAGTTCATGTGTGTCATATAGATAACATTGTGCTCACTCCTGTGGAGTTATTTAGGCACTGATTGACTAAACTGCATGTCAGTCACAGGCACTGAGATAAGGGGGTAGTCAGCAGAGGCTTAGATACAAGGTAAAACATATATTAATATAACTTTGTTAGTTATCTATCTTTTTAAACAATAAAACATTTGGTGTAGACAGTCCCTTTAATGCCAGAATTTGTGCGGACATGAAAACCTTAATTTTTCTTGCATGATTCAAATAGAGCATTCAGTTTTAAACAACTAATTTACTTTTATGATAAAATGTTCTTGGTATATTTTGTTGAAAAGTAGGCATGATGTAAGCTCAGGAGCGTGCAACACAAATAGAAACTGTTGCTGATCCACTCAGCAATACTAGCTGCGCAGCTAGAAAAGCTTTATTTGATTTTATTTTATTAAGGGGGGGTAGAGTTTAGATACTGAATTTGTATTATGTGAGAACTGGAACCAGGACATTTCTTCTCTTTCTTTTTTTATTCAAATTTGAGTTTGAACTTGGTCATTCATTTTTTTGCCATTTAATTTGATGAGACTTTAGGGACCTGATGATCTAAAGCTCTCTGCTCTGGTGAGATGATCTAACTTATAAAATAAGTTTATAAGGGTAGATTTTACCTTGAAAGCTGTTTATCTAGCTATGCAGAGTTCTGTATGTGAAGGAGACACCCACATAACAAAATAATTCTAAATTCTCCTTTACCCCAAAAGATTTTGCATTATTTATTTCATTGTAGAAGAGATTTTATCATCAGATCCTAAAACAAGATAAATGTTAAATAAATTCAAGGTATAATTCCTTAACCCGTTCTGACAAAGTATATACAGTATATATATATATATATATATATATATATATATATATATATATATATATATATATATATATATATATATATATATATATATATATATATATATATATACATACTTTGAGTAAACAGACCCAATTAGGCTAACCTCTCTGCATAGTTTAAAATTCTTCATTCTCCTTCTCTGAACTTTTTCTAATTCTACAATGTCCCTTTTTAAGGTGAGATCCTATCAGGGATTTATACAGCAACAGAATTATGCTTTCTTCCCTTGCATCTATGCCTATTTTAATACATGCTAGTATCTTATTAGCTTTAGATGCTGCTGCCTTTCATTGCACACTAATTTTTAGTTTGTTATTTAAAAGTAAATAGTTTTCCTCCTCTATTTTGTCACATTTAAATTATAGGTAGTCTGCATATTTTTATGTCCAAAATATAGTACCTTACATTTACCAATATTAAATTGCCTTGCAAAACAATTACATTTACATTTAGCCACCAATCAGCAAGCTCTATCCAGGTTCTGAACCAAAAATTGGCTGGCTCCTTATCTTACAATCCTGCTTTTCAAATAAAGATACCAAGAGAACAGATAAAAATTGATAATAAGAGTAAATAAGAAAGTTGCTTAAAATTGAATGCTCTATCTGAATCATAAAAGAAAAAAAGTAAATTTATGCTTACCTGATAAATTGATTTCTTCTATGATACGACGAGTCCACGGATTCATCATTTACTTGTGGGATATTATCCTCCTGCCAACAGGAAGTGGCAAAGAGCACCAAAGCAGAGTTGTCTATATAGCTCCTCCCTTGACTCCACCCCCCAGTCATTCGACCGAAGGTATAGGAAGAAAAAGGAGAAACTAAAAGGTGCAGAGGTGACTGAAGTTTTAAACAAAAAAAATATATAATCTGTCTTAAATTGACAGGGAGGGCCATGGACTTGTCGTAACATAGAAGAAATAAATTTATCAGGTAAGCATAAATTTACTTTTCTTCTATAAGATACGACGAGTCCACGGATTCATCCTTTACTTGTGGGATACAATACCAAAGCTACAGGACGCGGATGAACGGGAGGAAGAAGACAGATACCTAAACAGAAGGCACCACTGCTTGAAGAACTTTTCTCCCAAAAATAGCCTCAGAAGAAGCAAAGCTATCAAATTTGTAAAATTTGGAAAAGGTATGAAGGGAAGACCAAGTCGCAGCCTTACAAATCTGTTCAACAGAAGCATCGTTTTTAAAAGCCCATATGGAAGCCACCGCTCTAGTAGAATGAGCTGTAATTTTTTCAGGAGGCTGCTGTCCAGCAGTCTCGTATGCCAAACGGATGATGCTTTTCAACCAAAAAGAAAGAGAGGTGGCCGTAGCTTTTTGACCCCTACGCTTTCCAGAATAGACAACAAATAGAGAAGATGTTTGACAGAAATCCTTGGTCGCTTGTAAGTAAAACTTCAAGGCACGAACAACGTCCAAGTTATGTAACAGACGCTCCTTCTTAGAAGAAGGACTAGGACATAGAGAAAGAACAACAATTTCCTGATTAATATTCTTATTTGAAACAACCTTAGGAAGGAATCCAGGTTTAGTGCGCAAAACCACCTTATCAGAATGGAATATAAGATAAGGCGACTCGCATTGTAACGCAGAAAGCTCAGAAACTCTTCGAGCAGAAGAGATAGCAACTAAAAACAGAACTTTCCAAGATAGAAGTTTAGTATCTATGGAATGCATGGGTTCAAACAGAACCCCTTGAAGAACATTTAGAACTAAATTCAAACTCCATGGCGGAGCAACAGGATTAAACACAGGCTTGATTTTAACTAAAGCCTGACAAAACAACTGAACGTCTGGGACATCTGCCAGACGCTTGTGTAGTAAGATTGACAAAGCAGAAATCTGTCCCTTTAAGGAACTAGCTGATAATCACTTCTCCAATCCTTCTTGGAGAAAGGACAAAATCCTAGGAATCCTGATCTTATTCCATGAATAGCCCTTGGATTCACACCAATAAAGATATTTACGCCATATCTTATGGTAAATTTTCCTAGTGACAGGCTTTCGAGCCTGAATCAAGGTATCAATGACCGACTCAGAGAATCCCTGCTTAGATAAAATCAAGCGTTCAATCTCCATGCAGTCAGTTGCAGAGAAATTAGATTTGGATGTTGGAACTGACCTTGAATGAGAAGGTCCTGTCTCAGTGGCAGTTTCCACGGTGGCAGAGATGACATTTCCACCAGATCTGCATACCAAGTCCTGCGTGGCCACGCAGGCGCTATCAAGATTACCGAAGCCCTCTCCTGTTTGATTCTTGCAATCAGACGAGGTAGGAGAAAAAAAGGAGGAAACACATAAGCCAGGTTGAACGACCAAGGTACTGCTAGAGCATCTATCAGTACTGCTTGAGGATCTCTTGATCTGGAACTGTAACAAGGAAGTTTGGCATTCTGACGAGATGCCATCATATCCAATTCCGGTATGCCCCATTGATGGATCAATGCCGCAAACACCTCCAGATGGAGCTCCCACTCCCCCGGATGAAAAGTCTGACGACTTAGAAAATCCGCTTCCCAGTTCTCCACTCCTGGGATATATATTGCTGATAGATGGCAAGAGTGAGTCTCTGCCCATCAAATTATTTTGGAAACCTCTATCATCGCTAGAGAACTCTTTGTTCTCCCTTGATGATTGATATAAGCTACAGTCGTGATATTGTCTGACTGGAATCTTATGAACTTGGCCGAAGCCAGCTGAGGCCACGCTTGAAGCGCATTGAATATTGCTCTCAGTTCCAGAATATTTATTGGTAGTAGGGACTCCTCCTGAGTCCACACACCCTGAGCCTTCAGGGAATTCCAGACTGCATCCCAGCCCAAGAGGCTGGCGTCCGTCGTCACTATGACCCATGCTGGACTGCGGAAGCACATTCCCTGGGACAGATGATCCTGTGACAATCACCAATGAAGAGAATCTCTGGTCTCTTGATCCAGATTTATCCGCGGAGATAAATCTGCATAATCCCCATTTCACTGTTTGAGCATGCACAGCTACAGTGGTCTGAGATGTCCATTGCCGCTACCATTAACCCAATAACCTCCATACACTGCGCCACTGATGGCCGAGGAATGGAGTGAAGTGCTCGGCAAGTAGTTAGAATCTTTGATTTTCTGACCTCCGTCAGAAAATTTTTCATGTCTACCGAGTCTATCAGAGTTCCTAGGAATGGAACTCTTGTCAAAGGAACTAGTGAACTCTTTTTTATGTTCACCTTCCACCCGTGAGATCTTAGAAAAGCCAACACGGTGTCCGTGTGAGATTTGGCTAGATGGTAAGTTGATGCCTGAATCAAAATATCGTCCAGATAGGGCACCACTGCTATGCCCCGCGGCCTTAGAACCGCCAGAAGGGACCCTAGCACTTTTGTGAAGATTCTGGGAGCTGTGGCCAACCCAAAAGGAAGGGCCACAAACTGGTAATGTTTGTCCAGGAAGGCGAACCTGAGGAACTGGTGATGATCTTTGTGGATAGGAATGTGAAGATACGCATCCTTCAAATCCACGGTGGTCATATATTGACCCTCCTGGATCATTGGTAAAATTGTTCGTATGGTCTCCATCTTGAACGATGGTACTCTGAGAAATTTGTTTAGACTTTTTGGGAACCACAAACAGATTGGAGTAAAACCCCTGTCCTTGTTCTAATTTTGGAACTGGACAGATTACACCCATGGTATGTAGGTCTTCTACACAGCATAAGAACGCCTCTCTTTTTGTCTGGTTTACAGACAAACGTGAAAGATGAAATCTCCCTCTTGGGAGAGAATCCTTGAATTCTAACCGATACCCCTGGGTGACAATTTCTAATGCCCAGGAGTCCTGAATGTCTCTTGCCCAGGCCTGAGCGAAGAGAGAAAGTCTGCGCCCTACTAGATCCGGTCCCGGATCGGGGGCTGCCCCTTCATGCTGTCTTGGTAGCAGCAGTGGGCTTCTTGGCCTGTTTACCTTTATTCCAGGTCTGGTTAGGTCTCCAGACTGACTTGGATTGTGCAAAGTTCCCCTCCTGCTTGGAAGCGGATGAGGAAGTAGAGGGACCGCCTTTAAAGTTTCGAAAGGAACGAAAATTATTCTGTTTGGTCCTCATTTTAACCGTCTTGTCCTGAGGAAGGGCATGACCTTTACATCCAGTAATGTCAGAAATGAGCTCCTTTAGTTCAGGCCCGAATAGGGTCTTACCCTTAAAGGGAATAGCTAAAATCTTGGATTTAGATGACACATCAGCAGACCAAGACTTAAGCCATAACGCTCTACGCCTTAAAATGGCAACGCCTGCAGTCTTTGCCGCTAATTTAGCCATTTGGAAAGCGGCATCTGTAATAAAAGAATTAGCTAGCTTGAGAGCCTTAAATATCATCTAATGGGGTCTCAACCTTAAGAGACTCCTCTAGAGCCTCAAACCAAAAAGCTGCTGCAGTAGTTACTGGTACAATGCACACTATAGGTTGTAGAAGAAAACCCTGATGAATAAACAATTTCTTTAGAAGCCCCTCTAATTTTTTATCCATAGGATCTTTGAAAGCACAACTGTCCTCAATAGGTATAGTTGTATGCTTAGCCAGGGTAGACATAGCTCCCTCCACCTTAGGGACCGTCTGCCACGAATCCCGAATGGTGTCAGATATGGGAAACATTTTCTTAAAAGTAGGAGGGGGAGAGAACGGAATGCCTGGCCTATCCCATTCCTTAGTAACAATGTCCGAAATTCTTCTAGGGACTGGAAAAACATTAGTGTAAGTAGGTACCTCTAGATATTTATCCATTTTACACAGTTTCTCTGGTGGAATGACAATAGGGTCACAATCATCCAGAGTCGCTAAGACCTCCCTGATTAACAAATGGAGGTGTTCAAGCTTAAACTTAAAGGTCGTCACACCTGAGTCTGTTTGAGGGAACATCTTTCCTGAATCAGAAAGCTCTCCCTCAGACAGCAAGTCCCCCACCCCCAAATCAGAACACTGTGAGGGTACATCGGAGATGGCCAATAAAGCATCAGATGGCTCAGTATTTACTCTAATACCTGACTTGCTGCACTTATCCTGTAAACCTGGCAGTTAAGATAATACCTCTGTAAGGGTAGTAGACCTAACTGCAGCCATATCTTGCAGGGTGAAAGAATTAGACGCACTAGAAGTACTTGGCGTCGCTTGGGCGGGCATTAAAGGTTGTGACACTTGGGGAGAAACTGATGGCATAACCTGATTCTCTTCAGACTGAGAATCATCCTGAGACATACTTTTACCAGCTAAAATATGTTCTTTGCAATGTAGGGCCCTTTCAGTACATGAGGGACACATTTAAAGTGGGGGTTCCACAATGGCTTCTAAACACATGGAATATTGGCTTTCCTCAATGTCAGACATGTTAAAACAGGCTAGTAATGACCACAAACAGGCTTGAAAACACTTTATTTAGTGAAAAAAATAACAATCTGAAAAAACGGTACTGCGCCTTTAAGAGAAAAAAAGCATACAATTTTTCCAAAACTGCTTTAAAATGATAAAATTATCTCAATTTTATTATATATGTATCCTAACTTGCCAGTTAAGATTGCACCACAAGAAAAGGAATACTTAACCCTTATGTACAAAAAGGTTATACAAAGAAATGTATGATTAACCAAAAAAAACCCTGCTGTGGCGCCTACCTGCCCTCAGGGGTCTGCAAAATCAGTTTAACCCTTCGATTAGGCCCAAACTTTCCTGAGAGGCCCACCGGAGCTGGAGCTTGCTGCTTGCATGGGGAATATAACTGTGCAACTGAGGCGCGAAAATAGGCCCCGCCCATCTACCTCGATGACTCACAGCCTTGCAAAAGAACCGCTACAAAGCGGTCTAAAAACCTATCCATGTGGGTTCATATACCCAGGTCTAACAGAAGCCATGTGCACCCTAATTGCCATTATAAATAAAAACGTTTAATTTACCTCCAAACATAGAATCGTTTGCCCACAAACATTATGTCATCAGTGTCAACCATTTTTACAGCCCAACATACAGGTCCAGTAATACCCTTCTCTTTCACATTAGGATTACTGCTTACCCCTTCCCTCATGGGGATACTGTCAGCCAATTCTGAAATAACACAGTCTCTCCAGAAAAACATGACTGAACATACCTCAATGCTTGTAGCACGAAAAACGTTCCTCACACTGAAGTTTCTTAAGTACTACTCAGCCATTCTGTGAGAACTACTCTGGATCTTAGTAACAACTGCTAAGATCATCAGTCTCCAGGCAGAAATCTTCATCCATCTGCTGCCTGGGAAATAATAGCACTCACCGGTACCATTTAAAATAAAAAAGTCTTGCTTGAAGAAAATAAAAACTAAC
Organism: Bombina bombina; assembly: GCF_027579735.1. NCBI lineage: Eukaryota > Metazoa > Chordata > Amphibia > Anura > Bombinatoridae > Bombina > Bombina bombina. The sequence goes on from NC_069506.1 coordinate 220,265,203, forward strand.
ATTTTATCACCTCTTTCACTTTACCCTTCCTATTACTTAGTGTAGGCAAAGAGAATGACTGAGGGGTGGAGTCAAGAGAAGAGCTATATAGACAGCTCTGCTGTGGTGCTCTTTGCCACTTCCTGTTGGCAGGAGGATAATATCCCACAAGTACAGGATGAATCCGTGGACTCGTCGTATCTTATAGAAGAAAATGGGGTTTCATATCCCTTTAAAGACTCCGTTTCCAAAGCAGGAATGTCAAAAACTCCAATGAAAAGACACGAGACACAATAAAACGGTCAAATAGGCTGAAAGTTGTTTCAGAGACAAATGCAAATGGATAGGCCATAACTTCATAAAATTGAGGACCAAAGAAAGAGCCCATAAATGAGAATATTGTGGACTAGGACGCTGCTGAAGTTTAATAACTCACAACAAACAACAAAATAAGGGACGTTTGCTCACAAAATGACCTTGGACACATGAGCTGCAGCAGACCTCTGAACATTAATGAAACAGTAAAACCTACCCTGATATGAGAGATCAGATAGGTATTTAAAGGGACAGTTTACTCAAAAATGTTCTCCTCTTTAATTTGTTCCCAATGATCCACTTTACCTGCTGAACGGTATTAAAATTTTTTACAAGTATTTCCATTACCCTTACATTGGCATTTGAAATAGTTTATTTAGCCTGTTGTATCCCCCCCCCCATCCTGAAAGATGTTGGCCTCAGGGCCAAGCTGTGTTAACACAGCCAGTAGAAGAAATTACATTCCCAGCGGGTTATAGAAGAGATAAGGTAATAAAATGTTAATTTTCTATTGTTCTCTCCAAGTATTGGTGATTGGTTTATGCACAGATATAAGATATAGAAGCAGGTTTATGTACACAATGTGATTAAGTAATGAGATCTGATTATGCCTACAAGCTCAACCCATTGTATTAGGTTGTGGCTTCAAAACACAAAATCAGCTAATTCATATACACAAATAAGCCTTAAAAAACAAATCTCATAAATGTTATACTCTGCAGCTGGTAATGAAAGTAATTGGAAACACATTAAAGGAAAACAATTTTATAGTATACTGTCCCTTTAAAAACAATTTATTGTAGGGAAAAGTTAAGGGAGAGCACTAATATATGGATAAATCACTAGGGATACTGGTGAATTTGCAATATTATTTATAGCTCAGCATCCATAGGGGGCAAATACAACCAATTACGGTATAACAATTGTGTGAGTTGCAAAAAAGGGAGGTTGCATCTCAAAGAAAAAAATGTCTTTTACCCAAGTTAAATGGCTATATTAGTGTCACTATCATTCATACTTCATTCATCTCTTCTTTAATGTATGAAAACAAGAAACAAGGGGTGTGTATCAAACTGTTTGTGAGACAGACTGGCCTACCTCTAGGTTTGCAAAAAATCTTACAAATTTGCAACCGGAAATGCTAGACAGAACAACAGAAAGAGTTAGAGGTGGCGCCTACGGCTAGCTGTCTTAAAATAAATGAAGGAAACAACTTATTTTGATGTGATGAATGGTGCAAATCAACGTGAAATATTAAGTGAAAATATTTTGTGAATGTGTTAGGAAAAAATATCATACAAGAATGTTGAAAAAGTAAATCAAATTATTAATTTATTATGGAAAGGTATATATAAAAACACAATAGTAATAATAAATAATATATTAAATATAACGGAAAAATGGAATGAGACACAACAGGTACTGGATGTGTGACTCAGTTGATTAGATTCAATAGTTTGGATCAGTATACTAGTAGCCGGTTGAAAATCCGATAAGGAAGAAAAACATGTATTTCAATCAAAAAGAAAAAAATATAATAATATATATATCATTAGACACTAAAAGGCTCTAAAAATAAAAATAAAAATTCAAAAGTTCAAAAAAGTGAACAAAAGAAAAAAAAACCAAATATTTCATTAGAAAAAATATATAAAAAAAGTACTTTGGTTTAAAAATTGCTGCAGCAAAAAAAGAAAGGGTAATAAAAGCTAACACTTGAAATTGCGTGTACAATCAACTTCTTTTTAAGCCATTTATTCAAATGTTATTAAAAAAATGTTTCTGAATATGTCTTTAGAGTCTCTAAATTCCCACGTGGATCCTTGAATCTTCACAATAATACCAGATATTATATATCGTCTCTTGAAGTGTTAATGAAAGTCTATAATGTTGTAATTATTGCAATGTGGCCACAGAGACTTATAATCCGACAATTTTGTTAGTATGTATCAACTTCAATGTTTATATTGGAAATAAGGTATATATGAATCTTCTTCTATAACAATGTTGCAAATTCTTGCTAGAGTGTGATTCCTTTCAGAACGGAGCAGCCGATGTTATTTCAAAGGGGCTCACTCACAGCTTTAAGGTGAATCTCTTTACATATATTCTTATGTGGGGCATTAATTCTTTTCATATGGGACATAAATTCTTTATTTGTCCTTATGTATGTTATATTATCTTCATAGACATATAAGAGGAAAAGAATCTCTTACCCAATCCTACGATGATTCTGTTTGCAGCAACGCCGATTATTGTTTGTAGTGGCGTTTTTCTCTGGACCGGAAGTGGCTGTATTACAGAGGATCCAATCCTCTAATACCTTCCTTTGTATCCGTAAAGAGGTGAAAAAAATCTTTTCCGTTGGTTTGTAGAGAAGCTCCTATCGTCCGGTGAGTTAAGGAATTTCACTTTCAGGCGGACGGTCTTGGGAGCAAGAGATAGCTATAACTGGCCAGTTATTTGAAGAGTAAATGCTGGAGCTGGTTGTCTTCTACGCGTTTCGGCTTTTAGGACACAAGCCTTTATCAAGTATCCTTATCAAGTATTGTTAAAGGCTTGTGTCCTAAAAGCCGAAACGCGTAGAAGACAACCAGCTCCAGCATTTACTCTTCAAATAACTGGCCAGTTATAGCTATCTCTTGCTCCCAAGACCGTCCGCCTGAAAGTGAAATTCCTTAACTCACCGGACGATAGGAGCTTCTCTACAAACCAACAGAAAAGATTTTTTTCACCTCTTTACGGATACAAAGGAAGGTATTAGAGGATTGGATCCTCTGTAATACAGCCACTTTCAGTCCAGAGAAAAATGCCACTACAAACAATAATCGGCGTTGCTGCAAACAGAATCATCGTAGGATTGGGTAAGAGATTCTTTTCCTCTTATATGTCTATGAAGATAATATAACATACATAAGGACAAATAAAGAATTTATGTCCCATATGAAAAGAATTAATGCCCCACATAAGAATATATGTAAAGAGATTCACCTTAAAGCTGTGAGTGAGCCCCTTTGAAATAACATTGGCTGCTCCGTTCTGAAAGGAATCACACTCTAGCAAGAATTTGCAACATTGCTATAGAAGAAGATTCATATATACCTTATTTCCAATATAAACATTGAAGTTGATACATACTAACAAAATTGTCGGATTATAAGTCTCTGTGGCCACATTGCAATAATTACAACATTATAGACTTTCATTAACACTTCAAGAGACGATATATAATATCTGGTATTATTGTGAAGATTCAAGGATCCACGTGGGAATTTAGAGACTCTAAAGACATATTCAGAAACATTTTTTTAATAACATTTGAATAAATGGCTTAAAAAGAAGTTGATTGTACACGCAATTTCAAGTGTTAGCTTTTATTACCCTTTCTTTTTTTGCTGCAGCAATTTTTAAACCAAAGTACTGTTTTTATATATTTTTTCTAATGAAATATTTGTTTTTTTTTCTTTTGTTCACTTTTTTGAACTTTTGAATTTTTATTTTTATTTTTAGAGCCTTTTAGTGTCTAATGATATATATATATTATTATATTTTTTTCTTTTTGATTGAAATACATGTTTTTCTTCCTTATCGGATTTTCAACCGGCTACTAGTATACTCATCCAAACTATTGAATCTAGTCAACTGAGTCACACATCCAGTACCTGTTGTGTCTCATTCCATTTTTCCGTTATATTTAATATATTATTTATTATTACTATTGTGTTTTTATATATACCTTTCCATAATAAATTAATAATTTGATTTACTCTTTGAACATTCTTGTATGATATTTTTTCCTAACACATTCAAAAAATATTTTCACTTAATATTTCACGTTGATTTGCACCATTCATCACATCAAAATAAGTTGTTTCCTTCATTTATTTTAAGACAGCTAGCCGTAGGCGCCACCTCTAACTCTTTCTGTTGTTCTGTCTTCTTTAATGTGTCTCAATTCTATCAAACCAACACACATACTAGGTTAAAATCACTTAAGTTGAACAGTAAAAAAAGATGTAATTAGAGAATGACCCAGAGGCTGAAATAAGACTATCTGTAACCTGAGCGTCTAAACTCCTATAGCGGAAGTTATTTTAATTGTATCTTGCCCTATAATAACATATTGTCTGGCAATGTAGAGGTTAATGTTAACCAAAATAAATAATTAAGGGTAAGTAAATCCTACTAGGCACAGGAGATATGTGTTACTACCACATAGGTGAACCAATTGCCTCTTGTCCAAAATATCAATAATCACTGTTTACAACAAGCTCATTAAAAAATGAGAGACACCGCTGTCCACAAAGTCCCCTGACGTGCGTTTCACATAACGCTTCTTCAGAGGGGGTACGTGTCGGTTAAGAGTCCTTTTATTTAAGGGTTTGCAAATCCCTCCTCCTATTTCTGATTGCCGATGTTCGAATTAGTGATTGGTTGTTGCAGCATTCAATCTCACAATAATATCCAATGCCTGGTGGATGACGTTTTTAGGTCATGTGGTCACTTATTGGGACAATAGGATCTGAAATTTAATATTACCAAGAGCAAAATTATGCATATAGGATCCAAAAACCCAAAGGCCAATTATAGTCTCAATGATACATTACTGACTGTAACTAAAGAAGAAAGGGACTTGGGAATTATTATTTCAGATGATTTAAATTTTGGTACACAATGCAGCAGTGCAGCCAGTTGAATACTTGGTTGCATTGGAAGAGGCTATCCTAACGAAAAAGTAACATGTAATATGGGTAGACTTGATGGGCCTTTTTGTTTTTTATCTACTGTCTAATTCTATGTTTCTTCCTGATGTGATCCCATTGGCTGATCATTGTTTACATGCCATCACAGGATACTTTGTTGCAATACCGATCCTTTAGTTATTAAGTACCACATAAATGCCACATTTGTACTATTTGTTGCAATCAATTAAATAAGTGGCATTACATAGTTGTATTAGGATTCGGTTTGCATGTGATTGACTGATTTATCTCATAGATCGTATTGGATTGTGTATTGTTATTTTTAGGTATATCTTATCCAGATTGAACTTTCACCTATCTCTTCTTCTTTGAATTATTTGATGTGTTTTCACTGAAGCTCACATATAGGGTTATACTAATATTGGCGTGTATCTATTACTCAGGCAGATAAGTATGTTAGTGTCATGAATACCTTATGATTTAGATGCTAAGGGGTTAATATTATTTAGACTGTGAGCTAAAAACAATTGTTTTTCAAGAAGAACTGTGTTGCTGTGTTAATATGCTGTGTGTTCTCCTTTGATACCGACCCCCATAATAAATAGTTTCAGAGTTCCCTTGACCAAATGTTCATTGATGCATCAAGCCAGTAAACTTGTCAGCTCAAGAGACACAAAGCAGTGCTTTTCCCCAGAAATAGATATGGTGTTCTATAATTTTAGACAAAGACTCAAAACTGTATTGCCCAAATTGTCAGCAAAGGGATTGATGAAACACAGGGTCTTTTTCAAAGAACTAACATGGAGTCATAAAAGAGAGGGGTGGATATTTCCCTAGCCCCTCTACCAAGAAGGTTGGGTCAAGCAACTTGATCTCTTGTAAACATGTATAATAATTTTGTGTTTTACAATTCAAGTGTTCATTCTTCATGGGAGGTTGTACACTGCAGAGTGAGTGACCATTGTTTCCTGCCATCTCCCTGGCGCAGATACCTAAGCTAGGAAAGTATAAGGTTTTCTGTTATTTCTCCTTTTTATTTTAAAACGGTTTGCTTGTGTAAAATTCTATTTGTTAACATCTTTTTATTAATAACGCATTGTGCTAATTTTTGGCATAATAAATCATTCAATTATTATGTTTTTTGCCTTTTTCTAATATTTGAACCACGTTACTGAAAGAGACTGGTAGTATTAGTACTGTGATTTTAGTTTTTTTTGCTAAATTGTATTCTAGGAGTTAAGTTGTTAGTCTGGGTTTTTCCTAATGATTTCCCATAAAAAAATCATAAGTGGTGGCATCTTATGTAGTTTGAGTGGCAGTAAAGGGGAGTTTTGGGCATTTTTTCTAAGTCTAGTACAGACTAGACTAGAGAGTGTTGTTAACCCTTGCACCCACTGAACTAAGTCACAAGCTTGCCTGTCTAGACTGTGACAGATTAGTGTCAGTAGAAAGGGTCTGTTAACCCTTTCTGTGCCAAGTGACTGGCGCAGGGTTGGTTAACTCTGGTCGTCACAGTTAGTATTGCACTTTTTATTTTTTCTTCTTAAGTTTTTGTTTTTTTAATGCAGTTTTACTTCGACAGTTTTTATTGATTATTGGTATCCAAAAGAATATTATATTAATTACAATCTATCAATTTTAAGGATTGATGTCGTGAACTGTGTGATGTGGTATGGGAGTGACGATATTATATGTGTTTTGTATTGTTGATGATGAATAGTGCTGGGACGTTTAATTGTGTTATTATAATAATTATTGGTGACCTCAAAATAATAATTCCATATATTCATTATCATCTAAGTATAATTATTTGTGAATTTAAAGGGATAGTGTCAGTGAGGATCCGATCCACTTTTTGTTTATCATTGAAAGTGCCTTGTGAGGAATGAAACATGTTTAACACAAATTATACAGATAAAAAAAAAATATTAAACATAAATATGTGTAAAGGACTGGTGAGTAGATAACTAAATGGTTATCATAATGTATTTTGATTCAACTTGAAGTGAGTATAACTTTTACAAATATACAGAGTAGTTGTCATTGTCATTAAGACCATATGGTTTGGCTGCATTTAGATGGTATATCCATTTACACTCTGCTTGGAGGATTAATCTTTCAATATTGCCTCCTCTTATGCCCTCATTTATTCTTTGAATTACTGAGTATTTAAGATATTTAAGTGAGCTGTGATGGTGTTGTTGGAAATGTTTAAATACAGTGGCGATTGTTTTGCCATTTCTTTAGTCTTTATCTGCATTCCTGATATTATTGGCATGTTCCAAAATTCGTGTTCGTCCTTCCCTTGTCGTCGTGCCTATGTAGACTTTGGGACAAGTACATTTCAGTGTATATATGATCCCTGATGATCTGCATGTATAATGTTGGTTCAATTTGTGTATCCCATACCACATCACACAGTTCACGACATCCATCCTTAAAATTGACAGATTGTAATTAATATAATATTCTAGAAGAAGAGATAGGTGAAAGTTCAATCTGGATAAGATATACCTAAAAATAACAATATACAATCCAATACGTTCTTTGAGATAAATCAGTCAATCACATGCAAACCGAATCCTAACACAACTATGTAATGATACTTATTTGATTGATTGCAACAAATAGTACAAATGTGGCATTTCTGTGGTGCTTAGTAACTAAAGGATCGGTATTGCAACAAAGTATCCTGTGATGGCATGTAAACAATGATCAGCCAATGAGATCACATCAGGAAGTTAATGTGAAATCGGATTGTCCCAAAAAGCGATCACAAGACCTAAAAATGTCATCCACCAGGCATTGGATATTATTTTTAGATTGAATGTTACAACAACCAATTACTAAATCGGACATCGCCAATCAGAAATAGAAGGAGGGACTTGCAAACCCTTAAAGAAAAGGATTCTAAACTGACACGTACCCCCTCTAAAGAAGCATTATGTGAAACGCACGTCAGGGGACTTTGTGGAGAGCTGTGTCTCTCATTTTTTTATGAGCTTGTTGTAAACAGTGATTATTAATATTTTGGACAAGAGGCAATTGATTCACCTATGTGGTAGTAGTGCATATCTCCTGTGCCTAGTGGGATTTACTTACCCTTAATTATTTATTTTGGTTAACATTAACCTCTGCATTGGCAGACAATATGTTATTATAGGGCAAGATACAATTAAAATAACTCCCGCTATAGAAGAGTTTAGCCGCACAGGTTACAGATAGTCTTATTTCAGCATTGGGGTCATTCTCTAATTACATCTTTTTTAACTGTTCAAATTTAAGGGATAGGAAACCCCAACATTTGCTTTCATGATTGGATAAACATAACGTTTTAAACAACTTTCCAATTTACTTCCATTATCAAATTTGCTTTGTTCTCTTGTTATCCTTTGCTGAAGGAACAGCATTGCACTACTGGCAGCAAGATGAACACATCTAGTCAACCAATCACAAAAGACAACTGTGTGCAGGCACCAATTAGCAGCAGCTCCCACTAGTGCAGGATATGTGCGTATTCTTTTTCAATAAGGGATACTGATAGAACAAAGCACATTTGAAAATAGAAGTGAATTTAAAAGTGTCTTAAAATTACACGTTCTCTCGAGGACTTCCAGCAGGAGGAGCAAGTGCACGCTGTTGGTTCGCGCTCTCCTACAAGCCGACTTAAGTTCCAGGTTTCGTCGACCTGCCAGTTTCCTTGGCCGAGACGCTATTCCCCGGTCCGTATACCTTTGATGCCCTACATCAGTGGGGCCTGGTGGGCTGAAGTCACCGCAGCGGCTATAGGCCGGTTAGCCGCGGTCCAATAGCTCCAGAATGACACCTGTAGCAGCGCAAGCTGCAGAACTATGCCTGTGAAATAAAGTGGACAGATGTCAGGCACACTCAAGTTTATTGACGGTGATAAGCTCCAACCTCAAGATCTTTCGGCCCAGGAGATTAGGGCATCACTGGGGAGCATATATCGTTGGTGCCGGAGCACACAGATCATTTGGGAACATAGCCAGGAGTTCAGTTGTGAAAGACCTTGTGATAGACAGGGTGAAGGTAAGACAAGCTGTTTGTGTTCAGATAAAACGTCATGGAAGACCCCAGTAAGCTGGAACTATCTATTGACCCATGGGTTTAAAGGGATAACTGCTACGACCAATAGTAACATTTCTTGTGTCTAGGATTAAGACCAGCATCAAAGTTGTACAAATTTATATAGTGGATATCCTTTTCCCTTCTCTAGGGAAAACCGAATAACAGGTGATAGAGGAAGGTCCATGTCCTTTAATAACCCCTCAATTGCAATAGGAGAGGGAAAATTAAAGCTAAAGCTACGCTAGCAGAAGAGGTAATTGGTCTGAAAGAGGACTGGGAATTATAAACCACAGCTGTGATATATCCCCCTGCTTTGATACAAGTAAAAGAACTCTTAACAGCCATTAGTGACCCATTAACTGTAAAAAGGTTCTGTGTGTGGCGGATAACTTTTTACCTCACAGGTCAAAACTCTGCTGGGTTTTGCTGGAACTTGCTCAACCTGAATATTCTGTCCAAGAATGGCAGCTTTTTGAGTCTAAAGAGACTATTGAAATCTAAGTAATATAAGTGTATATATTTATAGGTATACTGTTTAACGGCTACTGAAAATTGAAGAATTTTTGCATTTCTTAAAGAGTTAACAATCTACTATAGCTTCTTGCAGAGACTAGTTCTGTTATCCATATAAATGGTAATTAGAGGAGTCCTGATATTATGAAAGGGGTTTGACTCTCTAGACTTTAAAGTGGTCTAAATGATTGAAGTGAGCGTGTAACTATTCCACTCAATTTTTTCTTAAGTATACCATCTGTGGTAAGAATAGCCAAGACAATAAGTGTATTGCTGTGATAATTCAGTCTACCAGGCTCTAGTGAATGGTAGATATTGTATCTATACGAAAAGTGTCTATATATCAAAGCATATAGGAAACTGAAGAAATTTTTAGAAACCTTGATATTACAGAGATGTTTATTCTTCTATATCTTCTGCAGATATTGTTTTTTTAGGAAAGTGTTTTCACATCAATATTTATATTATTACAAATTGTGTAAATAATTACAGTTGAAAACATACTGTATTGTATTAGCCAACTATCTAATATAAGGGAATTATGATTATAAGATAATAGTGGCCATTTTAGGTGGTGTAATCTGCATATCAATGTATACTGAAAACTAAATACATTTTTGAGAAGCTCTGTTGTTACAGAGGTGCTCACTCTTATATATCTTAAAGGTGCCTAAAGAATTGAAGTGAGCTGGATATTATTACACTTATTTTTACCATAGGTAAATTGCCTGTTGTAGGAATAGGTAAGACAATAAGTGCATTGTTGTAACAATTCAGCCCACACGGTCCCAGAGAATTGTAGATATTGTATTTTGATGAAAGGGTTTGTATATCATGAGTTATATCATGAAAAGTTGTAAAAATAACTACAAGTGAAAATATACTGTATTGTATTAGTCACCCATCTAACTAAGAGGCAAAGCCATAGGCACTTGTAAGAGAGCCTTTTCCCGAGGCCCTCCATCTCTTTCTCTTCTCTTGTTTTCTTTTTCTCCTCACTACCACTTTCACCTCTTTTTTCACCACCTCTTTTATCTGCTCTCCGCTCCTAACTCTGTTTAGGGACTACAAGTTATTGTACCTAATTTTCGGCTAGATTACGAGTCTTGCGTTATGAGTAAAAAAGTAGTGTTATGCCTCATAACGCTGCTTTTTCATTACCGCTGCTATTATGAGTCTTGCAGATTTAGGGGCACCGCACACTTTTTTGGCCTTACAGCAAATCAACTTACGCAAATTGCGTATAGTCTTTTTTTCAATGGGACTTCCATAGCGCCGGTATTACGAGCTTGTCCTGGGAGGCCAAAAAGTGAGTGGTACACCCTATCCCGTCAAGATTCGTACCGCATTCTAAAGTCAGTAGTTATGAGTTTTACCCTACAAAGCTGTAGCATAAAACGCATAACTAAAGTGCTAAAAAGTACACTAACACCCATAAACTACCTATTAACCCCTAAACCGAGGCCCTCCCGCATCGCAAACACTAAAATAAAATTATTAACCCCTAATCTGCCGCTCCCGATATTGCTGCCACTATAATAAACATATTAACCCCTAAACCGCCGCACTCCTGCCTCGCAAACACTAGTTAAATATTATTAACCCCTAATGTGCCGCCCCTAATCTACATTTATTAACCCCTAATCTGCCGCCCCCAACGTCGCCGCCACTATACTAAATTTATTAACCCCTAAATCTAAGTCTAACCCTAACACCCCCTAACTTAAATATAATAAAAAAAAAAAAAAATTTATATCATTACCTAACCTTCGTTGAGGACATCTTGCCGCTTGGATGAAGACCTCTCCCGGCTTCATTGAGGATGGATGTCGGCTCTTCAAAACTGTAAGTGGATCTTCGGGGGTTAGTGTTAGGATTTTTTAAGGGTGTATTGGGTGGGTTTTATTTTTAGATTAGGGGTTTGGGCTGCAATAGAGCTAAATGCCCTTTAAGGGACAATGCCCATCCAAATGCCCTTTTCAGGGCAATGGGGAGCTTAGGTTTTTTTAGTTAGGGTTTTATTTGGGGGGGGGTTTGGTTGTGTAGGTGGTGGGTTTTACTGTTGGGGGGGGTTGTTTGTATTTTTTTTTACAGGTAAAATAGCTTATTTATTTGGGGCAATGCCCCGCAAAAGGCCCTTTTAAGGGCTATTGGTAGTTTAGGCTAGGGTTTTTTTTTTCATTTTGGGTGGGCATTTTTATTTTGATAGGGCTATTAGATTAGGTGCAATTAGTTTAAAGATCTTGTAATTTGTTTTTTATTTTCTGTAATTTAGTGTTTGTTTTTGTAATTTAGCTAATTGTATTGAATTTAGTTAATTTTATTTAAGTTAGGGAATTTATTTAATTGTAGGGTTAGGTTAGGTGCTAGTGTAAGACAGGTCAGGTTTTATTTTACAGGTCAATTTGTATTTATTTTAGCTAGGTAGTTATTAAATAGTTAATAACTATTTAGTAACTATTCTACCTAGTTAAAATAAATACAAACTTGCCTGTAAAATAAAAATAAAACCTAAGCTAGATACAATGTAACTATTAGTTATATTGTAGCTAGTTTATGGTTTATTTTACAGGTAAGTATTTAGTTTTAAATAGGAATTATTTAGTTATTAATAGTAAGTTTGATTTAGATTTAATTTAATTATATTTAGGTTAGGGGGTGTTAGGGTTAGACTTAGATTTAGGGGTTAATAAATATAGTATAGTGGCGGCGACGTTGGGGGCGGCAGATTAGGGGTTAATAATATTTAACTAGTGTTTGCGATACGGGAGTGCGACAGTTTAGGGGTTAATATGTTTATTATAGTGGCGGCGACAGATTAGGGATTAATAAGTGTAAGATCAGGGGGGTTTATGTTAGGGTGTTAGGTGTAAACATAAAATGTGTTTCCCCATAGGAATCAATGGGGATGCGTTACTGAGCTTTACGCTGCTTTATTGCAGGTGTTAGACTTTTTCTCAGCCAGCTCTACCCATTGATGTCTATGGGGAAATCGTGCACGAGCACGTACAACCAGCTCACCGCTGACTTAAGCAGCGCTGGTATTGGAGTGCGGTATGGAGCACAAATTTGCTCTAGGCTCACTTCTTGCCTTTTAACGCCGGGTTTCTGAAAACCTGTAATACCAGCACTGTAGGAAAGTGAGCGGTGACAATAACATGCAAGTTAGTACCGCACCCCTCATAACGCAAAACTCGTAATCTTGCCACATGTTTCTAGACCTATGCAGGTGTAATAAAAACTGGTCTTTGTTTTTGTTGCATTGAATGGATAAATTTATGACACTAACCACTAGTAAATCACCAGCTATGCCTCCTAAATCTAACAAGAAAAAATTGTCGATACTAGTTTAAGTATACATGAAGAATTACCCCCAACTTCTATGGAGAACAAACAGCAATTAAAGCAAATGTCTGAGCTATTTACACCACAGTTTGAAGGGATTAAGAATGAGCTTTTGAACCTCACTTTGGAAGTCAGACAGTTTGCAAACAGGCTAGATGAAGCAGAACTTAGAATCTCAAACCTAGAAGACCAAGTGAATAATAATGATATAATTGTTAGTGCACACGAGGGGAAAATAGCCGCATTGCAAGCTAGGATAGAGGACCTTGAAGATAGGTCTAGACTTAATAATATGAAAGTGGTGGGTCTACATGACTGTGGAATATAGTGTGTGACAGACCCCTCTGTCAACCTCCCTACGGATTATGGATTCGGGCATTATGTTAAGTCACCCTGTGCCCATTATAGGTACAGGGTGCAAATCCAACAGTACTGGAGGGGTTAACTTCAGTTTTGAGTAACTGTTAGTTTTGGGTAACTGTATTGTCTAAGACAGTTGTTGTTAGCAGTTGTAGTTGTTGCACCAGTTTTTAAGCAGTGGCTAGAAGTAAAATAAATAGCTGATTTAGACTTAAACTTGGACTGAATTATTTAGCCGACATTTTTAAGATGAGGATGTCTCTGCCTAACTAAAAGATATTGCGGATCCTACTGCCTCTCCGCTACATAGTGATCTCTTGTCCTTTGCGGCTGTTTTGTTGCCCCAGTGTGTTGGTATAGCAAACCAAACCCCTATGTTAGTAGAAAGAGCACATAGAATAGGAACGATTAAGGACAATACTAGTGGGAGTTCTAAACCTAGAATAGTTATAATTAAGTATCTTAACTTTCAAGATAAGTATATTGAGAAATTATCGCAAAATGAAAGAATGTAAAATTGAACAATATAAGCTACTACTTTTTCAGGACTTCTCTTCAGAGACGGCAGCTAAGAGGAGAATTATGGCTCCTTTCTGCACAAAATTTATTAATGCCAATTTTCAAGCGAGACTAGTTTACCCAGCAAAAATTATTATTGATGTAGAGGGTATTACAAAGGTAATTAATGACGCTGAGTCAGTGCAGGTTTTATGCAAGGAATTAAAAATAGTTCAGTAAGAACAGAAGAATTTTTTTTTCAGTTTTATACTATAAAACATATGGATGGTGTCTGGGCTATTTTGGTGTTTTAAAGTGTTTTTTTTTTTTTTTCATTTTCTCTTTCTCTCTGTCCCCTCTGTGCGTTCCTCCCCCCCACACTTCATACAGGATATGAGGTAAAAAATCTTGTATAGTTATTTGCAGCTTATTTAGCTTATTTAATCCACAAATTGTTTTCCTGCAAGAGACCCACCTAAAACCAGATAAGGCGCTTAAACTGAAAACTAAATGGGAGATGTTGTCTATTCTCCATTCTGTTGGAGGAAAAGGGGAGTGGCAATCTTATTCCATAAGGGTTTACAGTGTGATATATCTTGACAAGTTATAGACCCGCAGGGTAGGTATCTTATAATAGAAGTAACAATACAGGGTGCAAAACTAGTCCTATGTAATGTTTATGGACCAAATATACCGGACAAATCTTTTTGGGATAGTTTAAAAGTGAAACTGATGAGTTATAGTAATAAGAAAATTATTATTGGTGGAGATTTTAATATAGCTCCTAAACCCCGATTAGATAGATTTAAGTGCCTGAACAAATCTGAACAAGGGAGAAATAGGATACTTTCTAGCTTTATGGCAGTTCTAAATGTGTTTGATATTTTGCCAATGTAAAAGCTTATACCTGTGAATCCAAATCATATGGTACGTTTTCACAAATAAATCTCTTTCTTGTGTCAGAGCATTTATTAAACCAAGTTATTAATACAGATATAAAGGATATTTCCATCCCAGACCATGTGGTTATCTCACTCCAGATTAAAATCGGTTCAAACTTTGGGTCAAATTTTGTTAGACTTCCCCCCCCCCACTTATTTAAGTAATAATATACAATTTAACAACTGGTTGATAGCTAAGTGGAATGAATATCTTCATAATAACAGAGAATATATAATTAAACCATATTTATTTTGGGAAGCCTTTAAGGCGTTTGTAAGGGGTGAGATAAAAGCATATCTATGTAGATGGAAGAAGAAATATTAAGTAAGAGAAATTCAACTGACCAATCAAGTAAGAAATAGTTATGAAGTATATATCTCTACTCCTCCTAAACAATCCTGGGATAGTTATGTATAAAAAAAACAAGAAAGGGATCTATTCCTTAGACGAAAGGTCATACAAGAAGATTTAAAACAGAAAGCAAAATTCCGTGGTAATTATGGAAAGTCAGCTAAATACCTTTCAGCCCTGATTAAGAGCAGACAAAGTAATAAAATAATTTTAAAAATTAGGAATGAAGGTAGAGTTTTTACTAACCCGAAATCAGAGATTTATTTTTTTAACATTATAAGAGGATTTATGCGAGGGACAACGTTAATTTACAGAATAAACAAAGTTTTTGGAGTAAATGTAGGGTGCCCAAAATCACGGAGCAAGATCTATAGGAATTAAATCTCCCAATTTCAGTGGAAGAGGTGGTAACCCAAATCAAAATATGTAAAGCGAATAAAGCCTAAAAGATCATATTGTAGGCACCCTAGTGAATCTTTTTAATGTATATTTTTTGGAAAATAAGAGGCCTTCCAAATATTTTTCAGCCTCTACAATTACTCTGATACCAAAGAAAGATAAAGATCCAGAAAATGTGTCACCCTATAGGCCGATATCATTGCTTAACAGCGACTACAAAATTCTTATGTCAATTATAGCAAATAGATTAAAAAAACACCTGGGGAAAATAATTTACGAAGATAAAGTGGGGTTTATGACGGGAAGAAATATTGCTAAAATAATCCGTAGGGTCTTAACGGTGCTGGAATATTTCTGGATCAAAAGTAAAGATAAGGAAAAAATAAATAAATTAAACTTACCATTATTATCGGTTGATGCCAAAAAGGCTTTTGACCTTATAAACTGGGACCACCTGTTTACCTACCTTTCCCAATTTGGGTTTAGTGGGAATTTTGTAAATTTAATTCAATCAGTCTATCATAACCTGAACTCTAATTTGTTAATTAATTTTTAGACTACCAACGATATTATACTAGAGAAAGGTACTAGACAGGGATGTTCCCTGTCACTCCTTCGGTTTAATCTATCGTTAGAACCTTTTGCAATTAGACTACGGCAAGAGTTGTCAGGGATTAGTATTGGGCGAATCAAAACCGTTCTCACACTTTTCACGGATGATTTACTATTATTTTTAAGTGATACTGATAAATCAATACAACAATTTCTAACACTTGCAGCGCAATTTGGCTCTTTCTCAGAATACAAAATTAATCCAGATAAATCAGAAATCTTATGGATTGTTGAAGATAAGTGTGTAAGACAGACCTGTCCCTTTAAAACAGTAGAAACAAAATTATCTAGGTATCAAAATTAACAAAGACCCGTACCAATGGTATAATTTACATTTTACACCCTTTTTTGAGAAGTATAACAATGATCTAGATAACTGGATGACGCTACCTATTTCACTCTCAGCTAGGATTTCTATGGTTAAAACTATTTTCTTTCCACAATTATTATATCTCTTGCAAAATCTACCTATTATGATCAAGGTTAAAGATATTACTCTTTTCAATAGGATATTTGTATGGAAACAAAAGCGTAAGCGGATTTCTATCCATAAAATAAGTCTACATGTCGGAGTAGGTGGATTAGCCTTTCCTAATCTTAGGTATTATAATTTAGTAGCCTTAAGTGAATTCATTATAGATTGGATAACAGAAAAAAATACATAACTAGTAAATGTCAACTGGAAATCATCTAAATTCTTGCCAATTTGTGGAAATCCAAAATTTCCAGCTGGGATTGCATCAAGAATTTTTAAGCTATGGTCCAATAAAGGTTTTCAAAACGTTGTTTAAATGAGGGATGAAACTTTAAATACAGTTAAAACATTTGCAAAGCTTCAAACTGAATTTTCCCTACATAAGCATAGTTTTTACGCTTATTTACAATTGAGACATTATTATGGAAAACTCTGGGAGGATAATAATTCCTACTGGAATCTGGGAGATATTAATTCAGCTATTAATATCTATAAACAAGGTACATTTTCTATCTGATTTATGTATAATCTTTTACTTAAGCAGGCTGACCAAGTACATTTAAACGGTTTGTTGATAAAGTGGGAAAAGATTTTCCATCTATTATGACTGAAGAGATTGAGGAAAGTTTTAGGTTGGTTCAAAAAGCAACCTTTATAGTCTCGTCGAGGGAATCGCAATGCAAACTCTTAAATAGAGTTTATATAAACACCAATACAGCTAAAAAAATGGTTTGTAGAGGACACTCACGTATGTACAAAGTATAGTAACCCAAATGCAGATATATTGCACTGTTTTTGGGGATGCCCGAAAATTAAACAATTTTAGAAAAAAGTGAATTACTGGCTATGCAAAAATTTGGAACAAGAATTTACTATAAATATACAAGATATATTCTTTCTGTGTACCTACAAAAAAAATAAACAATATAATGTAATTAATACAGTAATCCTGATTGGACGTAACTTAATTTTGTTAAATTGGAAAGCCAGAAATGCACCAACATTCCAAACTTTTAAATCTATGACCGCCAATATAATAATCTCAGAACAGTATTATATTGATAACAACTCAGAGAAAAAAATGGAAAAGTATATCTATAAGTGGTCAAGTCCAATGAAAACATTTCCTCTAGCGATACAACAACAGTTTATAGTTATTCTAAAAAAAACCCACTTTTTTATGCTTGGATACAAACAGGTAAATTGCCAGCAGAGTGGGCATAGGTGGATAATGATAGAAAAATGAGGATGTAACAATGGATTAGTGGGGTGGGCGGTAGGCGCGGGGCTACATGGGGGGGAATAATGAATTATTTTATTTTTTGCTTTTTTCTTCCCATTTTTGTTTTGATTTAAAAATATATATATATATATATACTGTATATATAAACACTCCAACAATGTAGAATATCCAATAAGGACTGATCCAATATATTTTTTAGCTATGAGGTTTGTTCAAGCTGGGTTAGTCTAATGATGTATTACTATGTACATATGTCAATATATCTGTTTCTATGTATGTAAAGCACTCTGCAAGGTGAAATGAAAACATGAAAGCAGGCCGTTTTTTTTTTTTCTCTTATTATCAATGTTTTGATTTAAAAGGAAAATTTAATATATGTGCTTAAAACACCCTGTGAGGTGACATGAAAATGTGAAAGCAGCCTGTCTTTCTTTTTCTTCTGTTGGATTATAAATAAAGAGTTTAAAAAAAAATTACACGCTCTGTCAAGATCATGCAAGTTTTAATTTGACTTTCCTATCCCTTTAAGTGATTTTAACTTAGTATGTGTGTTGGTTTGATAGATTTGACATTTATTAAAGAAGAGATGAATGAAGTATAAATGGTAGTGACACTAATGTAATTAAGAACAGCTACAACAGAGGCTGTAAAGAGATCCATCACCTGTTCCATGAACCAATGTATCCATCTGAAGCTGAAAGGTAAACAAAATGTGTACTGGGTCTCATTAATTCCTAAGGAGATTGCTCGCCTTTGGCAAAAGGCCTTCAATCAACTAGGGATCATTGTTTGTTAGAACTGCCTCCTGGATCTTCTAGAGGCAGAGATATCGACACATAGACAGACAGCTCCAACATTGATGGAAACCAAGCATGTGATGGCCACAGGGGCGTAATCAACATCAATTCCACTTATTTTCTTATTGTCAGCAGAATTGTAGAAGGACCAATGGAATTAAAAAAAAAAAAAAGGGGGAAAGGCATAAGCACCCATCTAAGGCCAACTCTGCAAAAAGATGTCTGCAGCCAGACACAGTATTTGGAAGCCAACTGTAATAATTCTCCTCCTGAAAGTTGTTCCAGGATAAAAACAGACCCCACATCCTGTCTAGATAAAGGAATATAAAGTGGTGGAGTTTCCAGTTGCTCAGATCCCTCCATTTCCAAGAAAACTAATCTGCCTAAAATTATTTTTGTTGAGGAAAAACTGATAGAGGGCTAAAGCCAAATCTGTTAAGTGCTTCCATTGGATGCCTCCTAGTTTGTTGACATAACAGACAGCTGTCAAATTGTCCATCTGCTAAAATAAACTAAAAACAAATAAGTGCATTCCTTGGAAAAACTGCGTATTGCGAAAAATCAGACTAACAATTCTTAACAGTTGATGTGGAGATCAGACTCTGCCTCAGACCAAAATCCCCTGTGGCCTCCTGACCACAAACTGCTACCCAGACCAATGAGCTGGCATCTGACTCCAGGACAAAATCTGGAACTGTCCTTAAAAATGCTCTGCAGTTCCATGTTTCCATGTGGGGTAACCACCACCACATCTAGGCTTTCACATCCTCGTCCAGAGTAATCAACTGAAAATAACAAGGATTCTGCTTCAGCAAAGCAATCTTGAGATGTTGCTTTGGCCTGTAATAAAAAAGAGCCAGAAAAATGGCCTGAATGGAAGCTGAAAACAACCTGATAATGCACGCCAGAGTACGTTTTGATAAGGCTAAAGATTCTGAGATCTACCGCTTGATAGTCACCAACTTGAAGTGGGGAAGACTAAGCAAGCTGAAACAGGATCTACTTTAAACTCAAGGAAATCTACCTGCTGACTGGGAGTCAGGGATGACGTTTTAGCTTTTAAGACAAAACCAACATTCTGAAGACAAATCACCAACTCTGCTGAAGTAAAAGAGCTTTGCCCCGTGACATAATCAGAATGTTGTCCAGGTAAATCCCCAAGCGTATCTCACATGCTCTCAGACATGCTACGACCACTTCATCAGCTTGGTAAAACACAAAGGTGCTGAGTCCGAATGTAAGGCATGTAAACTGCCACAGCTATCCTTTCCACAGGAAATGCAGAAAAGGATAAAAAAAGGCGACATTGGGATAGTCATATAGGCATTCTTCAGATAGAGGTGCACACACCAATCTCGAGAAAGAAGAAGATCCCTCAAGAGATGTATGCCCTCCATCTTGAAATGACAATATCTAATAAAATAGTCGATAGTCTCTCAGATCAATAACCAGTCTGAAATACCCAGCCTTTTTGCACACCAAAAACATATCGCTCATGAAACCCTGAACACAAGCCCTCTCTACTGCTCCCTTGAGAAACAATGCCTCTATCTCCTTGTCTACCAGTGACTGATTTTTGAAATTCTAAGGTTTGGGGTTTGGTTCCAATTCAGGAAAAGAGATACAGTCTCACCTGAGATAATCTAGGGAACAGGGATTAACAGGGAATAAATAAAATACAGGCTTCTGGTCATGCTAAACCCCTTAATGACCACGACGTACCCTGAACATTGCCGGTCGTCAAAGGTTTGGCTGGTTGCTATAGCGTGAGCGGCAACACCGCACTATTAGACCATCCCTCCCTCCTGCAGCTTCTTAAAATAGCCTGGTGGTGAAACTGCACTATTAAAAGTCACACTCCAATAGAAAGACCAGGGAGATAGGGGGTCAATCTCTGGATGTGATTTAAGCACCTCAGGCACTCGTGGCTCTGGCCTTTCTAGAAAAGAAGACTCTGCCTGGCTGGTACTGGGTGTTAGGGGCAAAGCCAATCACTGGTCTTGAGACAGTAAAAGCTAAGCAGTCAAGAAAGCAGTCTAAATATCTCCTGGCCCTGGTAAATACACATTTTTGAAGTGCTTTGATATTACCCTGAGCAGTAAACGTGGAAACATACTTGCTGAGATTAGTAATCAAATCATCACCAAACAGCAAACCCTTGGCTGCAGAACCTAATTAATTAATGGCATAATTGACTAAGTTGGGATCTAACTTCAAGAGGGCTGTTTTGAGACATTCAACTGAAACGATACATTAGTATGACCAATGTGGCAAATAGCTTTTTCAACCCAATCTCTAATAGCAGCAGCCTCTAGAGATGTTTCCGCCTTAAGGGCATTGTCAGCTAATAAAAATGTTTGAGACAAAGTACCTGTTAACTTCCAGTAACTTATCATGGATTGATTTTTTTAAACTATGAACCCTTACAAGGGTCCATGCCATTACAAGAAAGGAATTGTACCAAGATTTAATGAAAGACAGGTGTCTGATATTCCTTTAAGGGACACAGAACACAATTTTTTGTATTCTTTTGTGATTCAGATAGAGCATGCCATTTTAAGCAACTTTCTAATTTACTCCTAGTATAACATTTTCTTCATTCTCTTGGTATCTTTATTTGAAAAGCAAGAATGTAAGTTTAGATGCCGGCCCATTTTTGGTGAACAACCGGGGTTGTTCTTGCTGATTGGTGGATAAATTCACCCACCAATAAACAAGTGCTGTCTAGGGTCTGAACCAAAAATTGGCTGGCTCCTTAGCTTAAATGCCTTCTTTTTCAAATAAAGATAGCAAGAGAACAAAGAAAATTTGATAATAGGAGTAAATTAGAAAGTTGCTTAAAATTGCATGCTCTATCTGAATCATGAAAGAAAAAATGTGGGTACAGTGTCCCTTTAACCAGCAGGGATGAGGGCATTCATCCCACAAATTATTACACCCCTTCTTTTTAAAAGCCTTACGCATCCATTTTTGCAAAACTTTTGAAATGTGATCTGGGGGAAGTCAATCAGAAGAGCAAGGATGCTGAATGTTATAAGGATTAAAGGTAAATAAACCCAAAAAAAATTCTATTGTGATTTAAACAGAGCATACAAATTTATAAAATGTGTTTAGTGTAATCTCGTGGGATACTCCGCTATCAGACCGAATTCGGCCAGTAGTCTTGTTATCCCGGTGTCGAGACGGAAAGATAGGCAATATCCCAGAGCAGAGAGGGTTTGTAAGATGAGGTAAGTGGCACTCACCACAGGCAGGACAGTCCTCGGCGGCAACAGACAGGAAACCAGAGAAAGGCAGTTCAGGGGAAAACCACCAAAAAGGTCAGATAGGCAGGACCTGGCAACAGCAAGGCAGTCCAGAGGCAAACCACTAGTATGGTCAGGCAGGCAGGGTTTGGCAACAGTAAGGCAATCCAGAGCAAAAGGGGTTAAACAGGCAGAGTGGTCAAACAAGCAAAGTTCGACAGTAGTCTATCAATCCAGCAGTTAAGGGGTAAACAGGCAGATTGGTCAGACAAGCAAAGTTCAGCAGCAGTATATCAATCCAGCAGTTAAGGGGTAAACAGGCAGAGTGGTCAGACAAGCAGAGGTCAGCAGCAGTATATCAAACCAGCAGTTAAGGGGTAAACAGGCAGAGTGGTCAGACAAGCAAGGGTCAGCAACAAGCATAAGAATAAAGAACACCCAGGAGAACAGTAAGTAACACCTATACTTGGGCAGTGATAGGTAGCAAGTGAGTTTCTTATATAGGCGCAGGGTTCTTGCCACAGGAGATCCGACCTGCTTCAGAACAGGGAAAGCACGCAGCGATGACGTCACAGCCGCACGCAGAGAGGAGCCCACTTCCCCATAGGCAACAAGCAGAACAGTAGGCGCCGCGTCCCAAGCAACGGCTAGAGCGGCGCAGCGTGACATAGCCGCCCTTTTCAAGGGTCCGCTCCGGGAACCAGAGTCAGCCTCAAAAGATGAGCAGCATGGAATCTGGATACCAAAGATGGAGCATGCACATCACAGGCAGAAACCCAGGAACGATCCGCCACAGAGTAACCCTTCCAATGTACCAGATATTGCAGTTGTCTGCACCTGTATCTGGAGTTCAGGATCTTAGCAACCTTATATTCAGGGTCACCACGGACCAGGAGCGGAGGAGGAGGAGCTCGGAGCTGGGTATATCTATTCTTGATGTAAGGCTTGAGTAGTGAAATATGGAAGACTGGGTGTATGCGCAGGATTTTGGGCAAGGCTACTTTGTAGGCAACAGGAGACAGTCTTTTCAGGACTTTGTAAGGACCAATAAACCTAGGCCCCAATTTGAGACAGGGTTGACGTAGACAAATATGTTGAGTAGAGACCCAAACATGTTCACCTATTGAGATGGCACGTATAGAAGCTCTATGACGATCAGCAAGCTTTTTATACCTAGAGACAGCTGAGAGCGAATACGTTGCCAATGAGTGGTGAGTTCAGTAGCTGAGAGCGAATACGTTGCCAATGAGTGGTGAGTTCAGTAACGTGTCGGTCTGCAGCAGGAACCCCAGTGGACTGAGCAGAAAGAGGGAAGACACGAGGTTGATACCCTGCTGCGGCTTGAAATGGAGAACATCGAAGAGATGAATGCCAATGACTGTTTCTTGCCAGCTCAGCTAGGGGTAACAACTCGGACCAGTTGGTATGGAGAGCGTTGACAAGGGATCTAAGATAAGCCTCAAGATCCTGATTCACTCTCTCAGTTGGTCCATTAGTCTGAGGATGGTAGCCAGAAGACAAGGAAACAGTGGTTCAAATCAATTTACAAAAGGCTCTCCCAAAGGTAGAAATTAATTGTGGACCTCGGTCGGAAACAATAATTGCAGGAATGCCATGAAGTCGTACCACATACAGGAGAAAAAGAGAGGATAATTCTTGGGCAGAAGGCAGTTTTGTTACGGGTACAAAATGAGCCAGTCTGGAAAAGCGATCCACCACAACCCAGATAACTGTATGGTGGTCAGGAGGAGGAAGGTCCACAATGAAATCCATGGTTATATGTGTCCATGGTTGTTTGGGAATGGACAATAGTTGTAGTAAGCCGGGAGGCAAGGATCAGAAAGTTTTGTTGGCAGCACAAGTTGTGCAGGCTTTTACATAATCCTGAGCGTCAGACTTCATAGTAGGCCACCATACATGTTGGGAAAGTCGCTTAAAAGTCCTTGTTAAACCAGGGTGTCCTTAGAGTTTACTTTCATGAGCCCAGGACAGTACAGGAGTGCGTAGGTTTAGAGGTACAAAATAGATATCGGAAGGTGCGGGGGCTTCAGGAGGTTTACTGGACTGGGCAGGAGGGAGGTATGATGTGTTCAATAGGAGCTTCAGAGGAATCACTTGAGGAATCACTTGAGTGAGGAAACTGACGGGAAAGGGCATCCGCCGTCTTGTTTTTGGTCCCAGGAAGATAAGAGACCACCAAGTTAAAACAGGAAAAGAACAAAGCCCATCTGGCCTTTCGAGGATTGAGTCGATGAGCAGTCTCTAGGTAAGTCAGATTCTTGTGGTCGGTGAGAATCTGAATGGGATTAGTGGTGCCTTCCAACCAATGACGCCATTCAGTCGAGGCAATCTTAATGGCTAAGAGTTCACGATTACCTACATCGTAATTCCTCTCAGCAGGAGTAAAGCGTTTGGAAAAAATGGCTACAGGGTGCGACTTGGAGGTTAAAGGATCCCTTTGGGTTAGAACTGTTTCAGCCCCTATCTCGGATGCATCAACCTCTAAAGTGAACTGTAGGTCAGGATCAGGATGGCGGAGCACAGGAGCAGAACAGAAATCCTTTTTAAGACGAGAGAAGGCATATATGGCCTCAGGGGGCCAACGTTTACAGTCTTTGTTCCGTTTTGTCAATTCAGTGAGTGGCTACCAAAGAATTGTCTCTGAGACGTTGAAGTACCTTTCTCACAGGCTTATGATGCTCCTCCAGAGTGAAAGAGAAAATAAGGATGTCATCCAGGTAGACGATGACAGTGCGATTGAGGAGGTCACAGAAGACATAGTTGACAAATGCCTGGAAGATTTCAGGGGCGTTACACAGCCCAAAGGGCATTACGAGGTATTCATAATGCCCTGATTTTGTGTTGAAGGCAGTCTTCCATTCATGACCTGGGAAGATACGGATCAGATTGTATGCCCCAAGTCCAGCTTGGTGAAGAAGCGAGCATTCTGGAGTGAGTCATAGAGCTCGGTGATTAAAGGAATGGGATAGCAGTTCTCGATAGTGATGTTGTTCAAGGCCCTGTAGTCGATGCAGGGTCTGAGCCCACCATCCTTCTTACTGACGAAAAAGAAACCTGCCCCAGCGGGAGAGGAGGAAGGGCGAATGAAGCCTTTAGCTAGATTCTCTTGAATATACTACTCCATGGATTTGGTTTCAGCTTTGGACAGTGTATAAGTCCTCCCTTTAGAAAGTGGGGCTCCGGGAAAGAGGTCAATTTTGCAGTTATAAGGACGGTGGGGTGGTAGCACGTTGGCTGCTTTTTTCTCAAACACATCTGCGAAGTCCGTATATACTGAGGAAAGGTTTGAGGGAGTCTGTATACTGGCTATGGGGATGCGGAGCAGAGGAGTGAATTTAGCAAGGCAGGAATGGAAACAGGAAGTACCCCATGAGGCCAGTTGTCCTTCAGCCCAGTCGAACGTGAATTGTGTATCCGAAGCCAAGGAAGACCAAGGATGACAGGCTGTGCTGGAGAATGAATGACCTCAAACTGCAGTTGTTCAGTATGAAGGACTCTCACTGTCAGGGGTGCTGACCCAAAATGGATCAACCTTAAACCAAGGGGGATGCCATCCAGGGCAGTTATTTTGAGACAATGTCTTTTTCTGCAGAAGAGGCAAGCCAGCTTGAATCATAAAACGGTGATCCAGAAAGTTTCCAGCTACCCCTGAATCAATGAAGGCTTGAGTATGGACAGTATTCCGAAGGAAGGTAAGGGTTACAGGTACCAGAATCCTAGTAGAATGAGGGGATTTAGTAGTGATCATGCTTAGAGGTACCCCAGTGTTATCCCTTAAGTATTGGCTTTTCCCGGCCAAATGTCACAGTCCTTTAGTTGGTGGGTGTTAGATACACGATAAAAGCATAGTCTCAATCTTCTTCTTCTCTGTCTTTCAGACTCTGAATGTTTGAAGGAGGAGAGATCCATGGGTTCCTCCACTGGGGTAACTGGAGCTGCTGAAGGTGTAAAGGATACTGCCGAAACCGGACGAATAGGAGGACGAGAGGGAAGGGTCCTCCTAGTTCTGTCTCTCTCGGCTTGTCTCTCCTAAAAGCGAGAGTCCAGACTGATACAAAGCGTTATAAAGTCATCCAAAGAAGAAGGAACATCTCGATAAGTGAGTTCATCTTTGATGCTTTCATGCAGACCCCTCCTAAAGGCTGCCTTGAGAGCACTGCCATCCCAAGTGGTTTTAAGTTCCAAGGTGCAAAACTCAATGGCGAATTGTGCCACAGTTCTATTACCCTAGAACCAGGAGAAAAAATCCAGGAGAAAATATTCTGCAGCAGAGGTATGGCCAGAAGTCCCAAACACAGAATATAATGCAGAAATGAAAGCATCAGCATCATGCATGTTTGGAGCGTTCTGCTCCAAAAGGGGAGAGACCCAGGCTAGGGCCTTGTCTTTCAGTAAGGAAATGATAAAGGTGAGCCTTGACTGGTGAGACTGAAAGGTGTGAGGATCATTGCGGAAGTGCAGCCTGCATTGGTTAAATGGACACTCAATCAAAATTAAACTTTCATTATTCAGATAGAGCATGCCATTTTAAACAACTTTCCAATTTACTTCCATTAACTAAATGTGCACAGTCTTTTTATATTTAAACTTTTTGAGTCACCAGCTCCTACTGAGCATGTGCAAGAATAAGTGTGTATGCATTTGTGAATGGCTGATGGCTGTCACATGGTACGTGTATGCATTTGTGATTGGCTGATGGCTGTCACATGGTACAGGGGGAGTGGAAAAAGACATAACTTTTAAAATTGTCAGAAAAAAATCTACTACTCATTTGAAGTTCAGACTAAGTGCTATTACATTGTCTTGTTATCTTGCATTTGTTGATTATGCAAATCTACTGGGTTGACTGGTCCTTTAAGAAAACCCCTGCAATCAGTAGTACCTTCATACTTGTCAGGCAATGGTATCCAGGGTATACTTCCAGAAGCAGAGGAAGAAGCCACAGTACTAGGAGTAGAATCCATATTCTGCAACTGTGTGGTATGGGTTTCCAACATCTGTCCCTGAAGATAAACTACTTGTGCCACCTCATCTGGCTCCATGGCCCAAGTATAATGTAATGCTCATGGGATACTCCGCTATCAGACCAAACTCTGCCAGTAGTCTTGTTATCCAGGCGTCAAGCCGGAAAGATAGGGAATATCCCAGAGCAGAGAAGGTTTGTAAGATGAGGTAAGCGGCACTCACCACAGGCAGGACAGTCCTCGGCAGCAACAGGCGGGAAACTAGAGAAAG